>NC_141026.1:41677500-41807500 GCF_052040795.2 Danio rerio | reverse complement strand
TGTCTTCCTTTGCTTATTTGGAGTGAAAGTCTTGTTAATGTTTTTAGAGGTCAGGTTGTTTGTATTGTCGGCTCTTGACTGAATATCTATTTTCCGTCTGCTGTAGATGCTGGTGACAAATATCAGGTTGGATCTCAGTTAGTGCTGCTTCGCTGTTCATGTCCAGTTTGTGATATTGAGTTTGTCTTTTCTATGTTTTCTTTCTGTTTGTTTGTTTAATAATTTTTATGTGACACTTACATTTATGCCTGAACATTTCAGGTAGGATTACATGTATTATACCTGCTACAGCACTCATCATTTACCTGTGTCATCTAATCTCATGTCTACTTTGGTAAAAGAGGGAACTCAGGACCTCAGAGAATTGATATGTATGACTGCTCATTTTGTCCTGTGGACTTTCTGCAGGATTTTTATTTGTTTCTTTTCTTGAATTGTAGCCTTTTGAGTTCAGTAATACTTTTTAGGGGTCTTAAGTTTCAGTTAATGATGTATATTGAATGTTTAATCGATGACACTGTATTGCATGATTCTCTCCTCAATTTGTCGTCCTTTTCTTGACCTGTTTTGCATCTGGTATAAAAGTAATGGTTCACCCATAAATGGGAAAATTACACTAGTTTACTCTCCATCGAATCATCCTCTGTGTATAAGACTTCTGTTCTGTCAGACCAACACAGTAGTTTAATTAATATTCTGGCTCTTCAGTGCTGTTTAAGGAGTAGTGGCCTTTTGCCAAAGGTTTTAATTGTATAAATGGGTTGTAAAACTAAAACACAAGCATCAGGTGATTAATGCATGTCTTATGAAGTAGATTGAATTGTTTTTGGAACAAAAGTAAATGGAGACCAAGGTCTGCCGAGAAAGTGTTGTGCGCATTTGGCAGTCACAGGAAGTCAGATTTGAGATTAGAATGTAAAAATTGAAAATATTGGAGGATTAATACAAGTAAGTTATAGGGTTGTTTCCTAATTTGGGTGAACTATTCCTTCTAAGGTGTTTTTGTTGATCCAATTACAAGCGGACAAGTGTAAATGGAAGGGGAATGACTTTTTTTTTTTTTTTTTTTTTTTTTTTTTTGAAAATTGCAAGAGCTTCTTTCTGAATTTTTTAGATCAGAAGAAGCCTATGAATGTTTTTCCCCAGAGAAACCTTACTCAAAGACGTTAGAAAAGTCATCTGAAGCAGACAGTGATTGATTAAAACTACTAGTGTTAGAGCAAATGTCTACATGTCTTTGATAAACCAAAGCCTCTTAATACCAGGTGAAAATAGGGTCTTAGTCTCATTCACATTTATGGATGGGCTGTGCACAAATCCAGACCAAAGTCAAATCAGCTGAGAGACAATCTCAGGAAGTGCTGTGTAAATGCAGTAGCTCCTCTCATCGTTCTGCCATGGGCAGGGCCACTGTTTAATGAATGAGTGGTTTTCATTTAGATGTTGAACAATGTACGCGTTTTGAGTTTGTGTGTGTGACCTTATGAAGGTGTCCTAATGAATATATATATTTTTTTTTTTCAAAATCCCCTTTTTATTTGGCTGTTGTAGGAAAAACGAAGGCATTGGAGGGAACTTTCATGCATCAGTTTTAATTTATTTCAAGTTGTCTTGTTTAACTCTCAGTAGTGTCTTTCTTGCCCTAACGTTTGTTTGCTTTATTAGTTTGAGATTTTTTCAGACTTATTTTCTATATTTGGCTATATTATTCATGGGCGCAAACTATGTAGAAACTGCGCCACACAAATGATTAAAAATCAGTGGACCTGGTTTTATTTTTGTAATTCTTTTATCTGAATTAATGGATTTGATTCATAACTGGTTGGTGAAATGAAATGTGTTGCATTTTGTTGCTAATCTTATATCCTATGTAGGCTGTAAGCTTTTTAGACATGAAATGGTGCAGTTACGAGTAGCAAGTCTTTTAGCCCAAAAACAAAAAAACAGAAAAAAGACAAGTTTTTGCCTTTTCTTTTAATTCTATAGGGGTTTAGGTTCTGTTTCGGAACAGAATTGACATAGCAACTGCTGAGTGAAATGTTTTGAATGATATTATTAGATGTTCAATGAAAAATGCTAAGGAGAAATGGAAGAAAAAAATAAATGATAAAATGACTTTAACCTGTGTGCTTGTATTTATTATTATGTGAAATGTTTAAGGGCTTCTAGTTGATGAATAAACTGAATTTTTTTTTAAATATTTGTCTTTTTGGTTAAAGTTAGTTAATTAACTGGTTATTTTTTGTCTAATTCATTTTAGCTTTAGATGATAACTTTTGTTTAGAAATTAAAACACCCTGTAGAAAAAATTCAAAGCAGGGTGAATCGGCTTTCAGCTACTGCGCTCCTCCCTACTGGAATCCACTTTCAGAAATGATCAGTTGTGCTCCAAAATTAGGCACATTCAAATCCGGACTGAAAACACTTCTGTTTAGCTGTGCCTTTAGTGCTCTGCTACATCTCACAGATCACATTATTATGTCTTTTTCTTTTTCGTTGTTTCATCATCTGTTTAAACATTTTAATTTGTTTTACATTTTAAAGTCTTTTTCTAGTTTATTTTATTTCTGTTTATGTAAAGCACTTTAAATTACCATTGTTTATGAAATGTGCTTTAAACAGTAGGTAGACTTGCCTTATATTGTAAAATATGGCTCAAACTACAACTTTTAAATGTACATTTATATACAAAGTGTTCTAACGAAGAGAATATTTAACAAAATTAAGTTTAAATTTTAGGCATTACATCTTGTAGAATGTGTAGTTTGTGCACTAGAATCGTCTTTGCTCTTGTATCTGTAAAATCTATTAGCTTGGATTTTGCCAGTTACACGTTATTATTAAGAGCATTTCTCTAACATTTAAACCTTTTCTATCACTGGGCGTGTTTTGGTGTGTAAAAAAAACAGAGCAGCGGATTTCTCATCACTGCTCCAAATCTGTTACGTAACTACTTTAATCTGGTTTGAGTATTACCTCAACATATCGCGAGATTTACATTTTTTGAGAGCTTGCTGGATGAAGGAGTTCCAAAGGTGGGAACGCGGAGAGAGGGAACGAGAGAGGGAGGAGCAGGGTAAGTTTGTAAACACTGAAACCCTTGGCCGAGAAACAGGTGACACGCAACACGTTAGGATTATCTGATGCTGTGCAATTAGTGGTTTGGCATGTGGCTTCACTGGCCGCGAGAATGGTGGAGGTGTCATGAGCGCCGTGTGTTCTGTTCACTGCACGAGACGCGACACAAACACAATTGCATTACAATCAACGACATCTGCGCGCGCTCGCTTTGTAGCACCGTTTGGTATAATGGAAGTGTTCTTATTTTGCCCAGTAATGTCACTCGCTTTCGATGTAAATTGGGTGTTACAGCCTGTTGGCTCATGTGTGCTTAGCATTAGCCTGTTAGCTTTAGTGATGGAAAGTCCGAACTGTTTTTGCGAATCGGTTCCTTTGAACCAGTGTATTAAAGAATCGATTCAAATGATTTAGCTGTTGTGTACGCTGTCACGTCATCTCGTAGTTTCTAATCTTGTCAGATTTATTACATTTTAATGTTTAATAACAAAAATATTGTAATATGAATATTTTCAAATGTTTTAAATATGGTATATTTTATTGAAATAGTTTTTTTTGTTAAAGCTTCTAAATCAATAGTTCACACAAAGCTGCTATTTCTGCCATAATTTACTCAGATTTCGCTTTTAACAAGTTTCTTATTTGAGTTTCTGTTTTGTGTTGAACAAAAACAATATTTTCCTTTTATGGAAGTCAATGGTTATAGGTTTCTAACACTTTAACAATATATTCTTTATTCTCCTAAACAGAAAAAATTATCTTCAGGTTTTTTTTACCTTAAGGGCGAATAAATAGGGTACATTTTCATTTTTTTAGATGAACTATCCCTTTAATTTTCACAATCACTTCAGATGCTCACTGAATCAGTTCGATTCATTTGAACTGTTTGTATGAACCGATTCCACCAATGTTTTGAAAAGATTCGACTCCCAAGAACAATTCGTCCACGAATCGGACATCGCTAAGAAGCATTTAAACGAAACCCACGGCGAGAAAGGACTTACGACAAATCTCCGACGTCTTATCGCTTAGTTAAAATGATTCCAGTTGCTTTAATACAGTTAAGAGGGGAGTGATTTGTTTGCAGAGATCTTTCTGGATATAATTAGAAAGGAAACGCATGCTAGCTAGCGGTAGGTGTTAGTATGATGTAGCTGTTGGTTTGAAGCTGTTAAATTGAGCGGAAATGTTCTTTAAACAGGGACGATCTCCGACAATAGTCAAATGAAGCGTCTTATCGTGTAATCGTCATGCACATTATGCAATCAGATGAACCCAGCAGGCCTCGGTGCAGCAGGGATTCCTGTCATCTGTCAAAAGACTCCACAACATTACAAATGCAAAGTTTGGGAGGGGATTCTTGTTTTAAATGACGTTCAGATTGTAAAAACTGAGCCGTAAATGGGGTTTTACTGATCCTAGTAATGAAAAATCATAACTGTTCTCTCTGAATGGTGTTTAGAAGTGACACAGGAAGTAGTTGATCTAAAATGGGAGACGATCGACCTTTTGTCTGCACTGCCCCAGGTTGTGGACAGGTAAGAGCTGTTTATTTTATCCTTACTGTTAAGGCAAGACACTGCAGGTGAATAGGGTAAAGATTTAAGTAGCCTAACAGTCATCAGTATACTTCCACAGTTTGAGTGATTAACTTTACTCTAAAAATTGTATTGTAAGTTTTCTCAAATAAAATGTTAACTTAAATATGAAAATCAGGCATTGTTTTGTTTACAATCAGCCTAATTATTTATGAACATATCCCTTTGTAAATGTTCTCAGAATTTAGATATAAAACTGTAATGTTTCTGTTTGTGCAAGTGCTGTTGATGTGGATTGAGGTAAAGTTGGTTTTATATTCGCACATTTGTTCAATGACAACTTTAGACATGCTCCCCTTATTCTTTATCACAGTACTTCGAATATTCCGTCTGAAATTGCATGCGAGTATGACTTACTAAACAACATTAGCACTATTTATTTGACTGTGAACAATGTTGTATTTTGATAGTTGATGGCTGCTAATATAATTTTACTATGTAGAATTTGCAAAGAATCCTTTTCTAAAATTATATTATTTAGAAGAAAGTCCGAATTTGTAAATATAAACCCAACTTTACCTCTATGATTTATGGCATAGTGCGGGTCTGATGGATATTTATCTTCTTTTGGCCCCAAAAAGATGCATCATAATTGAAATTAGGGCTGCACAATATATTGTTTCAGCATCGATGTCGCAACGTTAGTCACATCGCAGGATATGCAATGTTGAGTTTGTATTTGAATTTCTCATTTGCACATGTTTTTGATGGCTTTTTTTTTGTAAAATAACTTAAAAACATTCAGGTTTAAGAAATTGTACAATTTTTAACTACGATTCATTTTATTGAATTATTTGTATCATTCAGTTACTGTAACTAAATACTGTTAGACTCTGGTAATTATAAAACACTTGTATCTTTTTCTTGATCGAATACATGCACATACAGAAATAAACCGCCAATAGCACAGACCACAATGAAAATGTGTCGGGGACCCATAAAAATTTTATAGAGTTCATTAGATTTTATAGAGATGCATTCCCACTGCAGAATCATCCCAGTTGATCTAACATTATAAATCATTTCCAAATAGAGATAGTAAAGAGCACCTAAGATTTAAGATAAATCTTTTGTGTCTCCAGAATGTGTCTGTAAAGTTTCAGATTATTTACTATACATCTCAGAACATTGGAATTTTCTGCTCTGAACACAATGTAGCTGTTTTTGTTGCCTGTGCCTTTAATGCTAGTTCTCCCCGCCCACCGTTCCCATGTGCCTGTCAGAGTGCCTCCCATGTGCCCTCAATCTCCTGCTGCATCAGATAAACAGCAGAGTGACAGACATGAAGGAAGCAGATCTCATGTCAAGTTTGTGATGAATACCACAGTGAGAAATTTACCAATGATTATCTGATGTATTTGTTGTTAATTCAAGAGTTAATTCAAGCCTTTCGACGAGTCACACACAATGTCGTTACAAAGTTTACGAACACACAGTTCACGCGTTTAATTTTGCACTGTTTTTGCACTGCAAATGTGACCGGATACTAGGGCTGCATGATTCTGGCAAAAATGTGAATCACGATTTTTTTAGCTTGAAATCAAGGTCACGATTTTCACGATCCTGTTAATTTAAAATAAAGGTTAATTTAATAAGCCATATTATTATTGTTAAATGCTAAATTTTGTATAGTCATTATGGTGGACTTGAACAGACTTTCAATATGTCCTGTTTGTTAATTCACAGTAAAATTATAACATCAGAATATAACTATTCATAATTATAAAATTGAATGATTATGTTCAAGACGTGTGCTTGTCACCTGTTAGGGCTGCTCAATTATGGGAAAAATCATAATTACGATTATTTTGGTCATAATTGTAATCACGATTATTCAAAACGATTATCAGTTAGTCAAAATTTTTCGCCCTTCGTTGATTTATTAATATTTCCCAAATGATGTTTAACAGAGGTTTTTTTTTTACAGTATTTCCTATAATATTTTTTTCTTCTGGAGAAAGGCTTATTTGTTTTATTTCAGCTAGAATAAAAGCAGGTTTGAATATTTTGAAACCCATTTTAATAGCTCGATATTATTAGCCCCTATATTATTAGAAACTACTGTTATACAATGACTTGTCTATTTATCCAAAATTAAGCCTTTGATTGTCACTTTAAGCTGAATACTAGTATCTTGAAAAACATCTAGTAAAATATAATGTACTGTCATCATAGCAAAGATAAAAGAAATCAGTTTTTAGAAATGAGTTATTAAATCTGTTATGTTTAAATTGTGCTTTAAGCAACTTCACTGTATTTTTGATTTTATTATTGATTAATGATAAAAACAGTCGGCAGCAGCAGGAATACCGCACGCTGTCACTTTAAGAATAGTGCCGCTATGATATGGTTTTTCTTTCACGTATCTTTTGATTCTCAACTTGTCTGTTTATTACACAAATGAGGGTTAATATGAATAATCACTAAACACCGTGCTCTGACACAAGTGTGCATGTATTTGACCATTAAATCGCTCACATTAAGATCGTGTTAGATGTGTGTGTTCTGCTGTCCGAGGCTAAGCGCGGTGCGCGCACAAACACACATGCTACCTGTCAGAGGCTAAGCAAGGCACGCGCACACACACGACAGCACATGCTCTTTTGCGCTTTTTATGAATTATGAATGATGAGCATCCCGTGCTGCAAAAGTTACATTACAGCACATGCTTTTAGTCATTTTCACGTGGAACTGAGCTTTGCAGAGGCAGAGTTTTCACACCTGTACAACTGGAAAGGGGACGGTACATGATGGAATAATCGTTTATCTCGATTAATGGTTTTTTGTAATCGTTAAAAGCCAAAATCGAAATCGGATTTTCGATTAATTGCACAGCCCTATCACCAGTTATTCACAACATTATTAGACCATTTGTTTTCACTGGTAAAATAAGACATTTGTCATTATCAGATTCCTTCTTGCATTATATTCAACATTATATAGGCTAGGGTAGTTATACTGATGCAGTAAACATTTATTTTCATGCACAACACTGTGTTAGCTATGACAGAAAAACTATATCAAATGCTTGTCGTAATCATAACTCTAAAATGCGATATGGTCATTTAAATGATGTGCGCACAGGTTTCACTTTCACTTCCGAGTGTGGCTCATGGCTGCTGTCACTGAGAAAAAACTCATACATGCAAATTAAAGCTCCCACACGGCCCTCAAACGATCACTCTGTGCAACAAACTGAACGTTATTTACAACTTCATTACCTGTCATTCACAGCCTATGCAAGTTGTGTTCATTAAAGTAGGTGCAATGGGTGCAAGCGTGCGTTCTCGGTAGTAAACAAACAGCTTGCAGTCAGCTCATGTGTGATTTCACGGTCACGAATACACCATTACATGAAGACAGAAATGACATTTTTGGGTGAATTATACCTTTTAAATACAGTATGTGACACTTTTAATGCCATTTGAAGGTGTCAATGTTGCTGTGAACACTTGTGCGACTGCCTTGCTTCTCTCTTGACCTTGAAAATATAATTGGCTGAATCGTAGAAAAAGCTGAATTAAGATCGTGTTTAGGATCGAATCGAGATCGTGATCTTCTTTCAATTAACCGTGCAGCCCTACAGCAGGGCTATTCAATTGGTGCCCCGAGGCACTTTGTTACGGCCCTCCAAACAGTGACCAAGGCATCAAAAATAAATTTAGTTCAGTCGACAAACGGCAGCTATAGTTATGAAGTGACGTGTGTCTGTTCAATAACAGCAAGAGCTGCAGTTAAAGGCTGCACAGAGGTGTAAATCATCATCATAAGAGACTGGTGCGGGCAGCCGAAAACATGTTTGTAGAAATTAAAGACTATTTGTAAAATGCACTGATATTGTTAATAGGGATGCTACGATTAGCCGATTTCACTATTAACTGCGCTTTAATTTGTCTTCTCTAAGCTGCATTTCTGTTGCACGGAACGAAACGAAACCGCTGCAAAATGCCAAGTTGCCTGTGCGCTAGTTTGAAGTTTGAAGTACACTGAGGTTAATTCGCACGCACCGGATTAATTATAGCAGCGGCCGTTCCCATATCACGTCTTTTCCGCTTACAAGTTTGTTATTTCTAATGTAAGAATATATGACAATATGCGGGCGCCAGCGGAGAGATGCGCTTGCGTCTTTTAGGGCGCACGCAGTAGAGAACCTCTCACGGTGAGAGTTGTGCGTGCCTTTCTGTTCAGTGTAAACAAAAGATATGTTAGACTAATTATTAATAAAATGATTATGCATGCATGAATGGAGATGGCAACAACAATTAATCTAAATAGCTGTTCTCCTAATATAAAGCTTAAATTTACATTAGATATTTGATAACAGTGAAACCATGATTATTCTTCAGAGTCAGACAATATAATTGTACAACCAAAATCTATAATTGTTGTGCAGTTCAAAACATAACATATGAATGTGTCTGAATGTAGAAGAAGCCTACTTCAGCAATGCACTGCTTTTGTTGTGCTCCGAAATACAACATATGAATGTTTGTTAAAAAAAAAAAAAGTCAATTGTACAATGCACTGGTATTATGTAGTTTCAAAATACAATAGATTAACATTCTAATGTAGAAAAAGCCAACGTGGGTGTCCAAAGGAGCAAAATTATACAGCATATGGGCTCTTATATGCTGTTTTGTCTTCACTCACATAGCAAGTCATATCTCTCCGGCCCTTCGTTTGGGATGCTTTTCATGAACCGGCACCCATGACAAACTAATTGAATAGCCCTGCCTACAGGATACAGCCATCGAATTGGCTCTATCACTGTCTCTCCACTCCATCTATAGCTGGTGTGTGGTGAGCGCACTGGTGCCGTTGTCCTTTGGCTGCTGTTGCATCATCCAAGTGAATGCTGCACACTGGTGGTGGTATGGAGAGACCGCCCTCATGATTGTGAAGCGCTTTGGGTGTATGGCCATACACAATAAATGCGTTATATAAATACACATTACATTGCATCTCACAAGTCATCTGATGGAATTGTATTCATACCACAATATATGTCGCTAAATAAAACATGTCGCAATGTTAGATTTGTCCAATATTGTGCAGCCCTATTTGAATTCTACAAACACAAATGAAAATAAAAGCTAGAAAAGAAACACCTCCCAGTTTATTTTGGGTGTTTTCACCTGAAGAAACATTTAGAGAAAAAACAAAAAAGCTTAAAGTGTTTTTCCCTGCAGCGTCTCTCCTTACATTCTGATTTTAATGCTGCTTTTGTTCTTCAATGTGAGGTGTTGTCCTCATCCTCTAGTCCATATCAAGAATTTTGGGAGCTTAAGATTGTTTCTATTCTGCCTGCAATATCGAAGGGCCCTTAGTCACAGGGAGAGCACTTTTATTTTGAAGTCACACCAGCTGTTTTAATCCCTGCTTTCACCAAGCAACTGTAAGAGGCTCCCATAGCACATCATAACTGGATAACATAAGCCGTCATCAAAACAACAGATGGCCAGATATCATCCGCTGCTTCTCTGTTTTCTGGCTTCCATCTGATTTGAATTAGGACCTGGAATGAGATGCAAATCGACTGAAAACTTTGCAGCGGGTTAATGCATGCGTCTCTGTCAATGTTTCTCTCACATCAGAGGTTCACCAATGAGGACCATCTGGCAGTGCATAAACATAAGCATGAGATGACACTGAAGTTTGGACAAGCCAGAACAGACACCGTTATCATTGCAGGTTTGTATCACTATGTAGATTCATTTATGTGAGTTTTTTTTTATTCAGAGTGCCTGGGTTATGGCCCATTTGCATTAAGATAAAATCTATGATGATAATCGTTTTGACATTCACACCAGGGCATGATAATATGGTGTTTATCATAATTGTGTGAGGAAGTTATAATCTGCTGTTTTCATTTACGCTGATGTAGTTTCTGCTGTACTAGTGTCACCCAGCAGAATTGCGAATGTGAAGCATATTTTGTGGCAATTTAGTTCAGCTAAACCTGTCAAGAAGAAACTTGCTTGTTGTCTTGATTGAATCTTTCTTGATTTTGTTGTCTTAGAATTTATTTTTTCACTTTTTTTGAAAGTAAATCTGGATTTCTCTTCCCATGTAAGATTAAAAAGTGAGTGATTGCAGTGGTCTGAATAATGTTTTAAATAGATAGTTTACCCCAAATTTTAATTGACTCTTCCTCCACTTGTTGCAAACCTGTTTGAATTTCTTTCATTTGTTGAAACATAGAGGGCTCTATTTTAGCGATCTAGGCGCAAAGTCTAAAGCATAAAGTCTAAAGCATGATGTGTCCGAATCTCCTTTTGCTATTTTAGGGATGGAAAAATATGCTCTGCTGTGCACCCCACAGCGCATTATCTAACTGGGTTGTGCCTATCCTCTTAATGAGTTGTGGGTGTGTTTTGAGCATATAGTGCATTAAACCAATCAGAGTCTGATTGGAGAACCAATCTCCCATTCCCTTTAATAGTTGCGTGGCACTTTTGTTATTTACACGGCAGACTTTGTAAGTGGAAAAACTGAAAGCTTTACAAGTTTTAACAGACCATCTGCAGCGCAAGGATAAAGAATGAATCTCCTCCATTCAGCCATTTTGTTTTCTCTTTACTTGTACTCTTTACTCCTTTTCATTCGTGGATAAGAAAATTGTGTTACTTCACTAAAGACATCGGCTATCCTACATATATAATTTTTTTTAAAACGCAAAGATTTGTTTCAAAACTGTCTAAATTCAGGTCTAATTCAGTTCGAAAATAAAGTGTGGTTAAAAAAAAAAAAGAAAAAAATAAGAGTTATATCCAAACACGCCCTATTCTTATGTCTCGCGTACGTCTCAAATACCTGACAGGTGGACAAATCTAAACTTGTTTTTTTTTTTAGAAAGAAATATAAATATGCATATAATACTAACATTATACAAATCCAAATTGTCATGAAGCAACTGAAAAAAGGCCCCTGACATGGACATGATGGATTTTACATTTATGTAGAAAAATATTTTTTGGAACATTTATCCCTTTCATTTGTTTATCCTAAACATATGTAAAGATATTTGTGTATTGCTGTTTATCTTGTGTGTATTAAGCACTGTGTAAGCATTTGCACCTGCATTTGCGCATGACTAAAACGCTCTGTGCTGGACTGTAGATCAGCTTTTAGTTGGTCAATGGCACAGTCTATTTAAGCTCCTCAAAAGAGCACAGTGCCAACAATGCCCCTTAGCACACCTCCTTTTTAGACCAGAACACCCATGAGTCCACAGAGTGGCGCAAATGGATTTGCTACCAAACAAAGTGGTGCAAAACGTGAAAATTAGGGTTGCGCTGGTCTGAAAATAGCAACAAATTGCGCCAAACATGTCTAGCTCCTTATTGCGTCGGGTGTATGATGGGGCCCAGAGTGTGAATGTTGGAAAACAAAGCCATCGATTTCTATGTCAAAGGCAGTTTTTTTCCTCATGTCTTGTTTTGTGTTCAGCGAAAGAAAGATGATCATAATTGTTTAGAACCACTTAAGTGTGAGTAAATGGTGAGGAAGATTTCATTTTTTGGGTGAACGATCCCTTCAATGGTGCCAGGCAGACTCAATGTTTACACTTTTGAAACAGATTAAACCCTGAATGAAATGCTTGTAGTAGCCAATAATCTATAAAAAGTGTGTACAGAGAATTTTTGTACGTCACATGCTTTAGATTTAAAGTGAATGCTGATCATTCTAATCTTGTATTTGGCTGTGTATTTTTTTCTGTAAATGACCTAGCATTTAGTGCATCTTGTTTGTCATGTTGTGTGTGTGTTTGTGCGCAGATCAAACACCCACTCCCACCCGATTTCTTAAAAATTGTGAGGAGGTGGGTTTGTTTAGTGAGCTGGCTGGTTCCTTTGAGCAAGATCTTCGAAAAACACATGAGGAGGAGGAGAGGAGAATTAAGGGCACGGTAAGATATTAATGAGGGACGTGTAGCTAGCTATGTTTCCATCCGTATTTGTGAATTCACGTGGAATGCTGCAGAAATATTTTGACTTTCAGTGTGAAAAAAAACAAAATCCTAAAATCTGGCAAACTGTCCCACATTATGAATAACAGAAATTGAAGTTCATACAGCCATTAAAACCTTTATAGTTTTCAGTTTGCATTTCTTCCTTTCAGAGGCAGACGCTTGAAGATGTCAGACAGTTTAATGTTGAAAATTTACCAAACCATTTAAATGAAAGTCTTTGTACCAAGTATTTCAGAATAACTAAAACAATATGTAAGAGGACGTTTAATAAGATAGTATTTAATAAAATTGGATTAACCAGTGGACCAATCACATGATCTGTTATGGCAAAGTCTGAGATATGCTCATCATGGAATTCATTTTAAAAAATTAGTTTCCAAATGATTTGTGTGTCATCTTATTTTATAAGGAAGATATCTACATCCACTGAGCTCATTTTTTTTTTATTGCATTTTAAGATTTTATCTGTCATCAAAATTGTTATCCCAAAATGGGCAGACATATGTAGCTGGAAACATAGCTTGTGACCTATTAAAGATTATCAACTGTTTATTTAGTTACCTGAATTAATTACCTGAATTAACACCTGAATTTTGCCTTCCAAGCATCCAGCTCTACAGACACCTACTGAGGTTAAAGAGAGGGAGGGGCCTCTTGAAATTGACTCCTCCCCTCCAGACAGCCCTGACTCCGCCTCCAGCATGACAAACAGCAAAGATACAGTTGCCATGGCAAAAGAGGCTATTGCCTTGAGGAAAGCTAAGGTAAATTTGAATATGCCACAAGTTGGATTACAGTAGTTTTGGCATTGCAGCATTATCATGTTACTCGCTCTTGCAGGATGTTCCTCCACGAACTGCAGCAAGTTCCACCCCTACACCAACCATAGTGCGTCCAGGCTCGCTCCCACTTCACCAGGGATTTGACTCCATGAACCCAACTCAGCCTTCTCCCACCTCTGTTATTACCAGAACCCCTCCATCAAACAGACTTAGGTACAAACAGAGGGAAATTCAAGTCATTGTTTGTATATGTGTATATGTATGCAGTTTAGCTGTTGATCCAACCAAATATTCACTCCTCAGAGCTGAAACTTTTTTTAAATCGCATGAGTCATTTCAGTGATGTTCACACCTCTGCTTCCTCACCCTGTGTGTGTGTAAAAATGTCCTAAAATAGTATATTTATTGCTGTCTTTTCAGCTCGCCGTCTGGTTCTTTTCCTATGCTGATGCAGCTTCCAAATGGTCAGACGGTTCCTCTGCTGCCCAGTCCGGGGCAGACGTCAGTCATATCGGTATGAAGAGCTCACACACGTGTGCTTATTATTGGGTCATGATTCAAAATGACACTAATAATTGTTAAAAGATCAACATAGCTATATAAACAAAAATGTAAATGTAGCCTATGTCTATGAAACCTATGATGAGTATGATCAAAGCAGACAATCTGACCTGCATTTGACCCAGAGAGAGCTGTTGTTTAAACGTAAATTGATTTTTACAAATTGTGTGGTTTTATCGATATGCCAGTAGGTGGCAACAAGTTAATGCTGTCTAATTGTAATTGAATTGCTATCAAGGCATTTGTTCAGAAGTTCTGATTCATGAATTGAATAGCATGCTTTAATGATTGAGTCATTAGCTATCTTTCCAATTATGCAAATTAATTTTATGTGCAAAACTGGATTATCGGATTAAAGACACGCAAATAAAGCAGCGTTTCCATCCAAAGAGTCAGAGAACAAAGTCGTCAATTCCTGATCAGCTGTCGCTAAACATCCAAAGTAAAAGCAGAATTTTCTGCGGTTGAAGCTGCGTAAATATTTTTTCTTTTAATAAATTAGTTGCGTCTCTGATAACAATGCTGACATGTAATGATTGGGTGGTGTCGTTTGAAGGCATTAGATGTGGAGCACGATGCTCTTGACCAGGGGTCTTAAACTCAAATTGGCGGGACCATGTCAGTGACTGAGAATTCATAGGAGGGCAGTTTGAACATCCTTATTGGGAAAATCTATTAATCAGACCATTTGAACCAAAAATTAGCAAAATTATAATATTTACACCACCAGCATAATGTGTGAGTCATGAAGAGGTGTTTTTACAACAAGATACAAGTGGTATAAAACTGATTATAATTAAATGACCCTTGAATATTTAAAATAATAGAGCTTTAGTAAAAAAGAGCACTTACGCACATGTATTTTTACGCTTAAATCAGCCCCAGAAATAATCTGCATGTGCGTTACACTCGACCGCATACTGAGAAAAAACGAAAGTAACCCAAATATATAGTACAGTACCTTAAAAGTCAACAACAATATTAGTGATTCAAAAAACAGTTTTGTCTGTCCGAATCTTGTTATATTTTTGACGTCAGTTGGGGGCTGGAGGGAGGAGGAGGGGTGTCAGTTTGAGACCTCTGCTCTTAATAATTCTGAAAGTAATTAATGATATAAAAACGCTAATACTGAAGTGGTTTAGGCATTTTAGTATGACCAATACAACATTTCAGATGTTTTACAATGTGTTCAGCCTGCTGGTTTGTCCATTCACACGCCATACATTTTTAATATCACATGATCTCTTATAACAAAATCACATGACTTCTTTAATGCACATACTGGAATTTGTTTGGTAAAAGTGTTTCCATCGTAGATTGTGCGCATCTTTTCTTATCGAATAAATAGTTTATCCTACTCCGTTATGCACATACGTCTTTTATGCACATTTTTCAAAATGTATGCGCATCTTGGCATTTCCATCAACCATTTTTATGCATATATTCAAAATGCCCATAAAAATAGGTGGATGGAAACATGGCCATTGAATAGTTTATTGACAAGATTTTTTAAAAATGCTGCTTCATCCATTAGTTAAACAAGTTAGTGTGCTTTACTACTAGCTATGCATTTTATTTGACCATCTCCTGCCTTCAGTAAATTTCCTGAATTGAGTTTTGAGTGAAATATGTAAAGTATACAAACACTGTATAATAAGTGTAGTTTAATCATTTTCAGTAAAAGGCCATAGCTGTTTAGCTTACCCACTTGTGGAATATCTGTTATGTGTGCTTTTGCCTTCTTTTTTTTTTTTTTTGCTTTTGTTTAACCTTTTTACACCATCAGCATGTCAAGTTAAAAATAGTCCAGCATTTATGAAGTCTGTTGCACTCTGTCCAGCTGTTTTGAAATCCAAGAATACATCTAATGTGAACAATCCTAGCGACTCAATCATTTAAAATATGCAATGTTGTTTACCCCCTCTCTCTCTAGTTATATCTGAAAATATGCCCTACATCCCTACTTGTGAAAACCTCCCACAGACATGCTTTGTTCTTAAAATAATGGCATTTACTATCTTCCTGTATCTGTGAAAACATTTTCAGCAGCACGACCCTCAAAACAACAACACATCTGTTTTGTATTTGTGTCTATAGTACATTAAACTCGTGTTGCTATGTGTGTGTGTATATATATAGCTTGCCAGATCATCAAACACAGTGCCCAATATCCCAGGGATTCCAGGCCCTCCTATTGGCGGAAGCAGCAGCGGCTCCTCCTCTCCGTCTGGATACAGTACACACTCTGATGCCAAGACGGTGAGAATGAGCACACATACACCCACACTAGCACATGCACTGTTTATTCAGGTATAAATGCTGAAAACGGGCTTATTATGTAACTTTTAAGTAACTACACTAATGTAACACACGGGGCTTTTTTAGCATTAATTTACACGCTGTGGTGTTTGCTTGTGTTTGTGTATGGGATCTGTCTCCATCTAGAGGCTAAAAGCAGCACTATCTCAGCCGAGTCCTAGTGGACCAGCACCAATTCAAAAAACTGATCACACTGAGACACCATCACCTGCTCAACCACAGGTGCTCACAGACACCTCATACCTGTGTTACATATAATCCTTACATTTAATGGGCTTAAATGGGATACGTGCAATGCTTCAGCTGAGCTTATTTTCTGTTTAACCCACATTCAGTGGATCTGACAGGCCATGGTTTTGTCCTGCAGGTATCTCCCGCTCCTCCAAAAGGTGGACGCAGACGCCGCGGGGCTGATATTGAGCCGGATGAACGCCGGCGTCGCTTTCTTGAACGAAACAGAGCTGCTGCTTCTCGTTGCCGGCAGAAGCGGAAAGTGTGGGTCAGTGCTCTGGAGAAGCGTGCGGAGGAGCTGGCTAATGCTAACGTCTCACTTACTGTGAGTGATGAGATAATTTTTTCTGATTTTGTTCTTTTTAATGCTGATGTTTTTCATTAGTTTGGGGTCAGTATTATTTCTCTTTTATTTCATACTTACTTTCAGCATTGAATTCAGATTCTTTTAACATTAATATTTAGAATATATGCATTAAATTAATCCGAAAGAATACATACACACCTACACACATATTTTTTATACATTTAAATACAAAAATGTAATTTACAGTTTATTTTTTGCATAAAATGGCAATAGGTCAAAGTAATAAAAAGCATAGCATGTTTTAGCATGTGCCCAAATATTTTATAAAAGCCAAAAACCAAACTTGATTGAGGGCTGTGGGCCGAAGTTGAATATAACAAACAGTATTATCATAAATTTGCCATGTGTAATTTCCTAATTTGTTGCTAATATTTAAAAATAACTAGAAAATGTTGCTTTAAAACATTATAATGATGCAATCACTTTTAATGTTTTATAATTAATTACAGTAAAAACGTAAACGATACTATTTATAACACAATGCTGATCAATGCTGAATACACTAGTTGAGCTGCTCCTGCCTTTGCCTTGATTTGCTTACTGATGTGCATTGTGCATTGTCCTCTATCTGTAAAGTGGCAGTATTTACATTTTAAAAGACTGATTGTATTTAGAGTATATCATTTTAGTTGCCTTTTTGTAGTTCCTCAATTAAACAACGTTACCTTTTGTTTCTTTAAATTTGAAATGACTATCTCTGTCAAAGGCATTCGCCCCAACCAACTCCCCAGCATTCTCCCTCAGTTCTCAGATAAGATGGCGGACCAAACAATGGGTTACCATGGGCCAACTTTGGGCACCTCTGATTTAATGGTTTATTAAACTGTTTAACTAATATTTTAACCAGAGTAGTTTTAATAAAATCAATTTTTCAGGTGAGAAATTTTAAGCCCTGCTCGCACTGTGAGATTTCAGCAACGGTTTTGTCATCTGAGTGAAATTTGGGAAATCCTAAAAAATTAACTTCCAGGCTAAAATCTGTGATCTTTAATCGTTTGTTTGACATGTTCACCAACAGCCGCTTAATGCCTGTTGCGATCAAATTTTCTCTCTGATGAAGTTCTGGTAGTTTTAGAAGATTTCAGACACTTTCCTGCAGTTAGACAACAGCTGCAATGAGCATCAACCCAAGAACCAATAGGAGCACCGAATCTGATCATGCAATCCATGTGACAATTTAAATTTGTTCCTGGTTTTATTGAGGCACGCTGTGTGCAAACTTGCCACTACAGATTGTTTATGTTTGCTGTGAGGAATCATTTCAGAACGCGTGATAGTGAAAGTGTCATGGGTAGATGATGTCAAAATTCCTCTTTTCCTCCGTTTTGTTCCATGTTTGGCACGTCATCTTAGTTGTGATATTGCAATTTCGATTTGATTTGCGATTTAATTTTGTAGTCAAGCTTCAGCTCAGTAATCTCTATCGTAGCTTCTTACTACTAAAATGCAGTGAGTGTTAGTTAAAAAAGGAACTGAAAAGATATGAACTTATTCAAATAAATTTTTAAATATTCAGAAATAAAAACCTCATTTTTCTAGAGAGCAAACATTCATTTGTTCATTCATTCATTTGCTTAGTCCCTTTATTAATCCGGGGTCGCCACAGCAGAGTAAAACACCAACTTTTCCAGCACATGTTTTCCGCAGCGGATGCCCTTCCAGCTGCAACCCATCTCTGGGAAACATCCATACACAATCATTTATACTCATACACTATGGACAATTTGGGCTACCCAATCCACCTGTACCGCATGTCTTTGGACTGTGGGGGAAACCGGAGCACCCGGAGGAAAGCCACGCAAATGCAGGGAGAACATGCAAACTCCACACAGATAGCCAACTGACCGAGATGAGGCTCAAACCAGTGACCTTCTGGCTGTGGGGCGACAGCACTACCTACTGCGCCACTGCGTTGCCTAGAGCAAACAGTAAACACAAATAAAATGACCTTACCTTTTCAGTAAATAAGTTGAACTCAAATTAGGGAGATAGTGTAACTCATAAAAAAAAAACAATAATAATAATTATAAAAATACAGAACACTCAGCAAACTAACATGGCTGAAATAACTCTGAAATTGTACTTTGCTGTTGCTTGCTACTAGAATGAGTGTCACTGGCAATACTTTCAGCTGACTTTTTAGCAAGACACCCATCACTTAGTTGTGCTTACTCAATTGGCTAGTAAGACTATCACACACAGACGGCAGTCACGCATTTGCTCTGGGCAGGGGAAATTAAATATTACAAAAATATTTTCGCAGCCTCTTGCGATTGGCTAACTGCAACGTTTCAAATCGTGATTGCGATTGGATTTAGATCAATCACACCACTGTAGTATGAGCCAGCCTTTAGTTGTGAAATATCACAGCAAATGACTGTTCTAATTGACTTTTTAACATTAAACACACACATTGTTACACTACTTGTCTGTGTATATATATATTTAAACACACACACAATTAGTAAGCAGCATATTCATATAAAAAGTGATTTCTGAAGCATCACGTCACTAAAAATTATGTATTTAAAATTATATTACAATGCTAAAACTTCAGTTTTTCCATAACTAAATTCTAAATAAACGACAAAATACCAGCTTTTGACCACAAAAAAACGACCACAAATACTTTACTGACCCCAAACTTGCAATTTATCCTTTTATTTCTTGTCATGCGTTTGGTTAAGCCAAGCTTTTCCTATTGTCTCGTTATCTGTGCATGTTAAGCAGATTTTACATCCCCAGAATCGTCTGTTATTGTACATTAATGAGGTTTTCTTGACAGCGTGTTGAACGTTTGCTTGACAGGGTGAAGTTTCGCTGTTGAGGACTGAGGTGACACGTCTGAAGGAGCTGCTGTTGGCCCATAAGGACTGTCCTGTTACAGCCATGCAGAAAAAAGCATATCTTGGTAAACCATTCATCACCATCATTAATTATCCTCATAGTATCTGTCAGTGGCCTAAATCTGTCATGCATAACATCCCACCACTTCTCTTCCTTTAGCTGCAGGAGTGGATGAGAGTTCAGTGTCTGCATTGGTGATGCCCGTGACCGTGCCGGCTCCAGTGTCCGTGAACGGTCTGAGTGTACGCGCAGCTGAGGCTGTAGCTGTTTTAGCAGGAATGGGTTCAGGCCAGTGGAGTAACTCCGCCGGAGACGCTTCCTCCCAATCACAGCCCACATCCAGATGATGAGCACGTCCTACAGCCAATACGAACGATATATACTTTGAGTCTTTCAAAGAAGCGAACCCCCTCCCTCCCACCTCAGAACTATCAGTCCAGATGTGTTTGTAAAAGCCTCTCATGTGACAAATGGGAACCAATGTGACCACGCTCTGACCACACCCTGTTCGCCCGCGGCCAATCACAAACTCTCCCCGGCGGCGACATCATCATCATAGGACGCCCCTGTCAGACTGCACAGACTAGGAAGCACTGCAGTGGAAATGAAGTCATCTCTATACAAAACACACACACACTTGTATAGTACACTCTTCTCACTAATGCATTCTGTTGATATTCGTCTCGTTTGCCGATATTATTTAGCATTTTATTCAATGGTTTTTTCTAATATCGTTGCATGACTCTGGCCACATTAGACAGATGATTACTACACTATGCAGATAAGTTTAACACCTTCCTTCTCAGTCTCTCTTCTAGTGACGCACATTTGCCCCATTTCTCCCAGTTCCCCTTTATCTCTCTCTCTCTCTTCCTGTCTGTCTTAATTTTATTGTCGTTTCTAAAGTAATTCTCTCAGGTCCGTGCTTCTGTGGCTGTTTTGGTGAAGATCGGTTCTCACATTATAGCTCAACCCGCAGAATGGACTTCGCAAAACGCTTAAGGATGGAGAGAAAATATATTTTTATATTTGAGTATCGTTATCGGTTTGTCTGCATTTTGCAATATATATATGGATGTAACGGGTAGCGTAACCACGTGGACATGTTTTAGATCAGTATGATTATGATATGCTCTGCTAAACTGTAGGTATCTTTAACCAAAATACATAAATCCTTTGCATTAGAGGTTAGACCCCAAAGCTGAAGTCTCATAACTGGGAACACACACAAACTCACGCATTCAATGACTCTCGCGCTTGCATTTTGTGAATGTACAGTAGTTGACTAACCCGGCTATGAATGTGAAGTCTTGTTGCAAAATGGTTGAAATGCTTTTGAGCAACATCGGGTCTTAGAAAAGGTGTTCTAGAAATTCACCATTTCTTTTTTTGTGGAGGGTGGGCGTGGGCTTAACAGACTCGCAGCAGGCCATGCTGAATGAATTTCATTTGGTGCACATAACTAACGTATAACTTAAGTTGAATTCCATTAAAGCATTCACGCTTGATCACTTTTTAAATAGAACGATTCGCTTTACTTAAAGCTTGGCTTTTATATTGAAACCTTAGCATTTTTTAACAATAAAACTTTGGAGATTTAGAATTATTGGAAGCTCATTTCTATTACTCACGGTAAAAATATCAATCTTTGGTGAATCATTATTATGCCAAAAGTTATGAGATGCAAAGTCATGCATATTAGGTTAAAAATAAGCCTCATATTTCACTTTTAATTTCATAATTGCACCTTTTTAAAAATCAGTTTACCATTTTTTTATATGGACTAATGGGCTCAATAGGATTGTTTGATGAATGCATCATTTTTCCCCCCACTCATCTGTTTTGATTTGACGCCGTGTATGCTTTAGGTATTATTTGAATAACCCGACCTTCCATATCAGTGTCTGTCATTGACCTTCCTTGCATCTGGATTTATCATGTTTGGATGTAGAACGTACTGCTTTCCACGGTGTGTATAACTCACTGATCCCAAACTGTGTAACGTGTCAGTGAAGCCCTTAAACTATAGCTGTAAATATGAAATGAGTGTCAGCGTACAAACATTGCTTACTGTATGATATTGACTAACTGAAACGGTCCTTAAGATATGTTATAATTAAACATTGATGGAACTCTAGACTCTCGTGCGTTCAATGAGATGCTGGTTTTTGTGCGGTGTGCATCATTTTGTTTTGAATCATGTAAAAGTGATATTTCTAGATATCTGCAAGAGTATTTTTACTAGCTAAAATATCATTGAAGATATCAGTAATTATATTTTTACTAGTTGCAAAGCTAAATTTTAGATATAAGCTGCCTTCTTTGATATCAATAGTGAATTTGTTACTATTAAAAATGTCAATTCTGGATATCAAGATTTAATTTGATACTAGTTAAAATGTAAATTCTTGATATCAGTTAAATGTTCATTCAACATGTTCATTTGTTATTTCTGAAATCTGAAAATAGATTTCTGAAATGAATATAAATTATGATATCTAAAATGTCTTTTTTATTAACAATCACATTCATGATATCAGAAATTAACATGGTCACTAATAACATACCAATTCTTGATATCAAATATTACAATTTTTAGTAACAATTCAATTGATACCAAGAATAGACATTTGCACTATTATCCACATGACCACTGATATAAAAAATAAATGCTTTTAGTAAGAATTGTATTTCTTTTATGTAAAATTAAGGTTTTAGAAATCAATTCTTGTTATCAACAATTCAATTTGAATGGCAGTCTGTGGTGACATTTAACTAGTGAAAATACAATCAGACATCAAGAACTATAATTCTTACTAGTGGAAATTGAATGAACATTTTAACTAGTGAACCTGAATTGTTGATATCAAGGATTAACATTGTTATTAGTGGAGATGCAATTCCTGATATCAACATGTCACATTCTGAATATTACCAATGAAGTTGTTGATATCAAGAATTTGGATTCCTGATATCAACAATTTATTTCTTGGTATAAACAATTCATGTCCGGTTGAGCAATAAAAGTAAAAACGGCATGCCAGAATAGCCGTTTTGTCTTTTATTGATAACAAGATAAAAATTCTTGATTGTATTTCTGCTAATGGTGGCATCATTGCTGATATCAAGAATTAACGTTACTAGTTGAAATGTAATATTGAGTTCAACAATTACCTTATTTGATATCAAGAACTGAATTGTTGCTATCAAGAATTAAATTGTGATATCAAATATATCCTGAGAATGAATAAAAGTCAAAACGGCTTGCCATATCCAGTTTTCCTCTGTTATTTATTGGTTTGACTCTTTCTCCCATTTTTGTTTTATGTAATTTGATGAATGGGTCTTACTGTTTTGTATGCATTTATATAATTTAGAGACCTTTTTTTCTTCTTCTTCTTTTATCCGGAAATATTGTGATCAAATTGTAATCCTTAATTTTTTTTACAATTTTTTTAGAGTAATTTCTAACTTGCAAGTATCTGTAAAAATCCTGCTTTTTTTTCTATGCCAAATGTGTCTGATAAGGTCTGATAACTGTCCCTTAGAGGCCAATATGTTCGTTTTAAGGACTTCTAGATAGTGTGCTCCGCAGCAATGACAAAATTTTGCATTAAGAAGATATAACCTTCCATGTTTGCAGCTTGTCGCTTCTACCTAAATCAACATTTTTTGACATCACCGCATACTTCAGTTTTTCATCTTTCAATCTTAAAACCAAACACGTTTTCTCTATATCTGACATGGCCCACTCCTTCAAGATTATTGCTTTAGACCAGGGGTGGGAAAACTCGGTCCTGGAGGGCCGGTGTCCTGCACAGTTTAGCTCCAACTCTAATCAAACACACCTGCTTATAGATTTCTAGTGATCTTGAAGACACTGATTAGTTTGTTCAGGTGTGTTTGACTAGTGTTGGAACAAAACTCTGCAGGGACACCGGCACTCGACGATCAAGTTTGCCCATACCTGCTTTAGACCATTTCAATGTGCTCATCGTATCATTAGCCCATGAACATTTCCTGCTTGTTATCAAACTATTTCATAACTGTAACAATTCAATTATTCAACAACATAATTTCTTCACGCACAATTATCGACCTACAGGATCTGGTGGATCACTCTATCTATCGGTAATGTTCAATGTGTGCTTTAAGCTAGCTAATAAATGCCGTTGGCTAAGAAGGCTAACGCGACCATGTTAACGTTAACTTGGCCTTGACAGTTCTAACATTTAAAACATTGTATGGGTATAAAATAATAATTAAAGACAAAACTAATGTTCACCTAAGGATACTGTCCACAAAAATTGACAGTCAAAAAGGTTTGGCAGAACCATTTCTGTCATAACGTATTTCACTTTCTGTAAATAGGTTAATGGATTGGCTTAACCTTTAAATATAACTTAACTTAAATGTATTACAACTTTAAATATGAGTTGTTACAAAAGTATGTTCATTTTTATGACTTTGGGAATTCAAACGTGTTTAAGCTGTCTAGCTTTTTAAATAAAGTTAAAAAAGGCTATAGTAATTTTCCAAATATATTGTTCTAAAATACACTCATTTATAATACACTAAATTACATTTACGTCTAAGTGTGCTAAACGTGTGTTTAAACGGGTAATAACATGGTGTTAATATTATTTTATTTAATTATTATGTTGTTACATACAAAGTATTACTGCAAAAAATATATATTAAATTAGTATATTCTGTTTAGTTGTATAATTTGTTTAGCCTTGCATACCGGGTTTAATACAAAGCACATACTGTTTGCAAGGCTGAACAATCTAACGTTACATGTAACGGATCTTAAGTTGAAGCGCGTTTCGTCGTTGTAAAACGCGCTTCAGCTTATGAGACATGTATGTGCAATTTATTAATGTTGATATGTACACATATTAATGATTTAAAGGTGGACATCTTAGAAAACTAAGCTAATCTTCGGATTCTAAATAGAACGCGTTCTAATGACGTGAGAGCTGCGGCAGGGTTATATGCACGTACTTTATTAGAATTCTTTGTTGGGTGTTCTGGCGTTGGTTGTGGTTAGTGGTTTTGTGCGATTTGCGATTTCTCGATTGATTTACGGTTATTGATTCACGGTTTTTGACACTTTTTTCGGACTTCGACTACGGCTTTGGATTTGCGATTTCATTTTGACACTCGGATACGGTTTTGGATTCCCCGGTAACGACCCTTTTCTTCTGACTTCGACTGACGGCTTTGAACACCCCTTGGATTTGGTTGCTCGGCAAAACCCCCATAATGGGAGTTTTATCCGTGTGTGTAAGTATAAACATTCACACATACTATTAGGCCTACTAGTAGTTCACAAATGCTTGCTGTTAGTAAGGAATGAATGTGTGAGTGGAGAAAAATAATTTACTTAGTGTTTAAATGTACACTCATAGTTGCTAATAATTCACATTCATTAGACAGCTGTATGTGCACTCACTTTCTCATTTCTCATTCTTAACCCTCTTTCTTGTGCAGGAGGAAGCACCGAGCAAGGTGTTTGGTGTTTCCTTGTCACATCTGAGGAAGACCGGACAGATGAGACAGGGGCTTCCTCTGGCCTTCACACACCTGGTGGGCTTCCTCGAGAAGCATGGTGAGTGCTGGCTTGGCATTTGACGGTGTTTCCAAGTGCTTGTCACTAATGCTGAGACTGTATTTGTGAAATATGTGTTCAGGCCTCAGTACCAAAGGCCTGTTTAGGGTTGGTGGTACAGTATTGCGCCAGTATGAACTGAGGAAATGTTTTGATCGCGGAGGCTTTCCAAAGATGAGCATTGAGGATGTTCATTCCTCAGCCTACGTCTTGAAACATTTCCTCAGGACTCTTCCAGGTGGTCTCATTCCAGAGCCATTCAGGATTGAACTGCTGGAAGTGTTCAGGAGTAAGTGAAGGTTTTGGGAGCTATCAAAATAGTTTTATCAAATTGTTTAACTCTGGAAATATTTTATCTTGCAGTGTTCAGACTTAGCAAACGTCACAAGGCAGTGAAGAAAATACTGGATACCATTCCAGAGGAAAATTACAACATCCTCTGCTTTCTAACGTTCTTCCTGTCCCGAGTGGCTGCCGAGAGTCATGCCAACCGCATGACCACCACCAACCTGTCGATAGAATTTGGGCCGATCCTCTTTCAGTAAGTGTTTGTATATCTGTATTCATCTGATGGTGTCTGTGCATTATGACAAAACTTAAAGTCTGTGTGAAATGGAGCTGTCAGTCATAATAGATAGATGGGTGTCTGGTACTTTTATTAATGTAACATGTTTTTGTTATGTGTGTGTGTGTGTGTGTGTGTGTGTAGTGTTCCTCAAGGCCCCACAAAGCTTGAGGAAGAGGAGATGTGTATCAGCTTCACAGAGTACATGCTGGACAACCTCAGGCATCTACTGCCCAATATGTACCCTCAAGCATCTGCCACCAACATGGCAGTAAGTTTATACTTGTGTTTGTTTCAAATAAAACCATCTGTGTGTGTGTGACAGGTTTTTGAATTGAATCAGAATGGTGTTCAACTGATGAAAACGATGATAGATCATTATTTTGGTTTGGTTTACTTTGTGTGTTTGAGGAGGGAGACAGTGTGTCTGAGGCGGGAGGGGACTTCACTCCTGAAAAGTGTGTCCAGCAGGTGCTTCTCACAGAGACCAGGTACAGATTCTGAACACAAACACACACTACAGACTGATACTGCTCACATACCTCATATACCCCAATAAATGTACACACATATGTTTATATTGATGTATTGTGGAATGCTAATCATCCATATTCATGCTTGTGATGTGTTTTTTTTTTAAAGCTCAAAGCCACCAAAAATTGGGCGACTTGAGCGTCTGAGAAGACGATTTTTGCATTTTTGGCAAAAATTTGGCTCCCGCAATGGCAGGCGCAAAGTGGAAGATGGTGAACAACCCTCTGGGGCTGGTGATGTTCAATGCAAGTCTCCACAGCCAGTGAGAGACTGAGGGATGGTGAGAGTCACCAGTAAATAAAGGGGTCGGTGAGGGTCACCAGAAGGCACAGACGTTGGTGAGGGTCACCAAGTGAAACTGAGAGCTGGTAAGGGTCGCCAGAAGTCAATGGAGCCGATGAGGTAAACTGAAAGTGAAGCTGTGGTGAGGATTTCTGAATGAGACCAGTGCGATGCAGTGTGGTGATGCTCATCAGAAAGCAATGCGTGCTGTTGAGGATCACTGGAGCTGCTGGATGTGAGGTGCAATCACAGATTTGATTATGAAGACAAAGACAAGGCAGATGCTGATTCTGAATCAGAAGCTGTCTGAAATAAAGCTTGTCATCTTCAGTCAGTTGGTGTCTCTCTCTGTCTTTATGTCTGCATACTCTATACGTATGTTTTTTTGTACTCAAATGTTCATATCCTTAAATGGATTAACAACATCATAAACATGGGTGTTACAAAACCGTTCACATAAGAACACCCTAAACCTGATAAATTAACAGCAACTAACTGCATTGATATTTTAAGTGTGCAAAAGTGTAAATGTTTTATCATGATGTATTTTAATTAACTTTTATATTTAATATTTGGATAATTTTTTTCTAGCTTTTAATTTAAGTTCTGAAACCACCCTAATTATGGCATTGGGTTTTACACAAAAATAGACTGTAGCATCATGAACAACATTTGTTAGTCTGCTATTGAAATTCTACATAAACAAATACAATAATAATGATGAAATCATGTCAATCGTTGCAACTATTACCTCAAATACAGTAACACGAGTAACACTGTCACCGATACTCATTGTGCAGAAAATCCCTGTCATTCACTATTAATATAGTCTCATGTTTAGTGGGTGTGTCAAAAATGTCCAATCAGCAGCAATGTGTATATAAAGCACATGCTATAAAGATCATACAACTTGTTTTGGATGTAAGTGGATTATCCTTCACCTGAAATGAATTATCATGTCATCCATAAGTGCAAAGCTAATGTTGGATCACAATAATTAATTTCCAATTCGCCTTTACTCAATATGATATTCTCATTCTAGATGGCAAAAGGACATTGACTGTAACATCAATCATATATTGCAGTAATATAGTGCTTGTAAAATCAAAAGAAAGCTTTTTAGACGTTTGTATCAATATGTTAGTTCTTTTTTCATAACTTTTTTTATTTTGAAGAGGAAAAAAATGACAGAAGGGGAAAAATAGAAACAAAAACAAGGAACTAAGCAGTTGTCATATGGGTTATAAAATAAAGTCATAATACATTTGAAGTACATTATCACAAATTGTTTACAATCAGTTTGTCACTAGTGACAATGTTAATTTCTGATATCATTCATTCATTCATTCATTTTTTTTGGCTTAGTCCAGCACGTCTTTTACGCAGCGGATGCCCTTCCAGCCGCAACCCTTCACTGGGAAACTCATTCACACTCATAAACTATGGACAATTTAGCCTACCCAATTCACCTGTACTGCATGTCTTTGGACTGTGGGGGAAAACGGAGCACCCGGAGGATACATGCAAACTCCAGACAGAAATGCCAACTGACCCAGCCGAGGCTCGAAATAGCGACCTTCTTGCTGTGAGCCGACAGCACTACCCACTGCGTCTCCTAATTTCTGATATCATGAATGTAATTGTTATTAGTCAAATTAGTAATTGTTGACATAAAAAATTTGTTTCCTAATTGTTGATATCAGAAATACATTTTTAGATATTAGAAATAAAAAATGTAACATGTTGAAATATAATTGCAGATATCAAGAATTAACATTTCAACAAGTGAAATTAAGTTTTTGATATCAGGAATTGACATTTTTACTAGTAACAATATAATTCTTGAGATCAACAATTTAGTTTCTGATATCAGGAATGCAGACTTGATATCAACAATTTACTTGTTGATATCAAGAATTACATTTTTGATATCAAAACTGCATATACTGAGAATAAATTAAGTCAAAACGGCTGAACATTATTTTTTGATGTCAACAATTACATTTTTGATATTAAAAAAGCTGATTTTTGATATCAGGAATTGCATAACCACTAGTACAAACCTGAATTCTTGATATCAAAAATGACATCATTACGAAAACATTCATGATATCAAAAATGAAATTTTAACTAGTAATAAACATATTTCTTGATAACTGTAACTTAATTTTTATTAACTAATTATTTTTAAAACTACATTTAAGAATCTGATAAACCAAAATAACAACGTAGTAAGGTAGTTAACCCGAAATACAAATAATTCGGTTATTTATTCACTCCTACCTTGTTTAAAAGCTCATTTTTTTTTGACAACCTTGCCTTGCCATAAAGTAGCGTTGTGGAAAAGAGCTGCGTGAAGGTTCTTCAGAATATCTCATTTTGTGCTTCACGTGAAGAAACTCAACCTACTTATTTAGAAAACAAATGTGAGTGAATAATTTAGGGCAAATTAATATTATTCAATGTAAAGCCATTCACTAGAACTATGGCAGTGTTTGATTTCATGGTGTTACATGAGATAAAGATTCTCTCTCGCCACAGCAGAGGGAGCAAACCCGCCGCGGCTGCAGAGCTCAGACTCCTCATCCCGAGCGCTGGTCATGTGACTCTCCCATCGGTAGGGATTTCTCTCTCGGCATGGCGGAGGTGATGGAGCTCGGTCTGCTTTCTAACACCAGTCGTTATACACTGTGAGGAGGACACGGGTGTTTTTGTTGTCGGGAAACCGCTCTGCGCCTTTCTTTCCTCGCGGTTTCGGGCCATAATGGCGGAGCGCGGTGTGGATGTGTCCGCTCTCCCGCAAGAGGTCCGGGAGCAGCTCGCTGAACTGGACCTGGAGCTGTCTGAGGGTAAGCCTTTAAACAACGGCGACGCTTCTCCCTTGTCTTAATGTGTGCTTTTGGATGGATATGTGTTGATTTGTCAGGATCAGTCGTGCATCCTCGGTGCGAGCATCACACAGAGAGATAGAGGAAGAGAGAGAGACGCACACACATACAGGTTCCGTGATGGTGATGATGCTTCAATGTCGCCGCCGCTCGCGGAAACATACTGACCTCTTTTTCAGCACCTCATTGCTTTGACGTCGCGTTTTTCGCATTTGAAACCTATATTCCGCTTGGTGTTTCTCTTTAATTGTTCTGACATCGCCTTAAAAGCTTTGGTTATCTGCTGTTACATTGTGTAAAACAAAAACACAGTGTCTGTGAAGCATAATTATGTGCTTATTTACAGGCCACGGTGATTCTGCATATGTGTTCTCTCTTCATGACTTGACCAACTAGCAGAGTTTAACGGTAGTTTTGCGTTTGGTAGTTATTTCTATGTTAGCCTAATGAACACATATTTAAATGAGTAAACAATAGCTTTAGTAATAGTCACTCGCTCTCTATTTCTATAACCCATATTGCTGATGTTATAGTTTATAGGAAATCAATAATGGGTATACTAAAATTCATCCAAAGAATCAATGCTTTATTAATGAACGAAGTGCTTCACACATTGACTGTGCTATTAATAGACATACATACCTTTTTTCTTCATACACAATCATCAACACCCATGTAGATTCAATGAGAGGTCATGTATGGCAAGCTAATTTAACATTCAGGGTGGTTTAATTAGTTGGTACTTCACTAGCACTTATTTCTTTCAACTAATAATAAGTGAATACTAACTTGTATCTTTTACTAGTATACATAAGACGCTGTTACTTATTCCTTTTCAAGTTATCTTGAATTCTACCAATGTTTATGGTTTATTATAACAGTATTTGTTAATTAAGATATACATTATGATTAGTAAATTACAACATAAACATAAACTAGGGATGCTCCTATCAGGATTTTTGCAATTGAGACCGAGTACTGATTCTTTGTCATAATGATCGGCCGATACAGAGTACCAATTCTCATTTTTTATAATGCATAAAACACATTTTCCCTTTAAAATCTCTTCTTACCTAAGAGAATAAACTAAGGATGTTGCATATAATGCCTTAAACACGTCACTTATAAGCATTTAGGTGTGAACATGTCACAGCTTTACAGAACATAATAGATAACACAGACAAAAAAAATGGTGAGATGAGTAACAATGCAATTTGGAAACAACATGTCTGAATCAAGAAACATTTTGAAGAGCATATTTAATGCATAAGAAGCTAAAATGCAAACCTATAAATCCATTACTTCTTCACTAAAAGGAAATAGGCCTATAAACTACTGTCAGGGCGGATCTAGTCATTTGGTTGGCCATAAGCAATTCCAGCCATGCTGCCTAAAAGTCCTGAAATGCACCCTTTCTACTTTTATTTCATTTTTATTTATTTAGCTGTTTTTATATCACTCAAACTTCTTTTCTATGTTGTATTTTAATGCAATCTTTAAATTAAAAAATTTATTTTAAAATAAAAATAAAAAATGTATAATTTTGACTGCTGGATAGCTTCATGACTGGAACAATTTGTGCAGATGTAATAATAATATTTTATTTTATAATACACAACAACATTATTATATTGATATTAAATTTTAATTTATGTTAAATAAAATTTAATTATGCTAGAATTTCATTTGTTTGACTTTCATCATACAAAATATGATAGAAAACAACATTATATAAAGTTTATAGGTATAATTTATACTTCTAGATATTTAAGCGGCCACTTACCTCGCTTAATATAATTATAAGTATAATATAATATAATATAATATAATATAATATAATATAATATAATATTATAAGTAAACTTGCGATATTGTCAAAAACACAGAATTTTCAGTTGTTATATGTAAAAAGGCCTAAATACATGCAATGTCATTCAAATATTTTGCTGATCTCCAAGTAACACAAACACCTGCGATCGGTTCATGAGATCAGATCAGCGAGTACGGATTGAGTCATAAATATGATTATGGGCCGATAGTGAACTTTGGCCGATTGATCTGAGCATCCCTAATGGAAACGTAAATGACGTTTTTGTGTGTACTATTAAGCATTAAATATGCCTTGACTACATGTTAAAATTACCGTAATCACAGGATTTCGACTAGTAAAAGAACTCCAATTAATTCCAATTCTTTTTAATTGATATTTTTGAAAGCTATGTCTTGTACCATGTGACTGCTCCACCACGTTATAATTGCAAATTCTTTTTGGTGTGTATGATATCCATAGAAATGCATAATTCCATGTCTGAGGACAAAATATCTCAAAATATGATGTCATGTGTCATCTCCAAGTAATATACATACAGCATTATTTCTGATTATGCAAGCATTGATTTCTTATCGAATTTGGTCATTCTTTATAACTAAAAATGTTCTCCCTGTGTTCGCGTGGGTTTCCCCCGGGTGTTCCAGATTCCCCCCACAGTCCAAACACATGCGCTATAGGGGAATTGAATAAGCTGAATTGGCCGTAGTGTATGTGTGTAAATGTGAGAATGTACGGGTGTTTCCCAGTACTGGCTTGCAGCTGGAAGGGCATCTGCTGTGTAAAACAAATGCTGAATAAGTTGGTGGTTCATTCCACTGTGGCGACCTTTGATGAATAAAGGGACTAAGCTGAAGGAAAATGAATGAATGAATGATAAGTAAAATAAAACTCAATGAATTAATAAATTTGTCAAAGAATCACGTAACTAAATTTTTTAATTGATTCCAAATTCAAATAAGTGATTTGTCGCTATTGCCTTCTAAATTAAAGTATCAGTATTTCCAAACACACCAGTCCTAAAGAATACAGCTAAATGTAAAAACAGCTTGCCACAGGACATTTAAATTGCTCACTCAAACAATGGAGCTTAGTATAAAGTGGCCTGCTGTCACCTACAAAACTTTTTTGTGGCATTTAAATAAATAGTAATGTCATGCCCATATAGCAAGATATATTACCGCACTTAAAACTGATATAGAGAAAGTATAACTTTTTATTTAGCATTATTAACAATCAAAATGCACCACATGCGTCTAGAGCTGTGTTCATCAGCAATGCACAGAAGAACTAAAACTCAGATATGGGTGGTCGTTTACATTTACTGTGCTGCACTTGTCATTGTGATTCACAGCAGAAGGGGCTCTGTTTGTTTGCATGTGTGTTTAGTCATCCTTACATGTTATATAAGCCTTGCATCAGTGGTGTGTTCAGAAAAGTGAAACAATCTCTTAAACAGTATTACTCTAATATAAAAACTGATTCTGATTGATGTGCATCAGAGAATGGCTTAACAGCTGATCTAAAATCAGTGCAGCCTGCATTCATTCTCAGTATGTCTCCCACACTGCAAATCAAGAGACTCCCAGAGGCAGATTATGAATGATGGGCTACTTTGCTTTTGGCTTCACTTAGTATTGTTGGTGGGTTTTTGATTTCCAGTTCATTCTTGCATCAGTACTGGATAGACAGAGCTGCTGGATACTGAATAAATTGAGAGCGTGTGTGTGTTTAAAATAAAGATCACAATTCTCCCGATGATTCTAAATAGACGACTTAACAAAATAACAACAACAGAAGTCATTCGCTAGACGCTCTGATAAAATTAGCTGCAATCTATTTTAATAAGATATCATTATTATATAATTTTAATTTCTTTTATGAAGTTGTCACATGTTTTATTACTGATTGAACCATAAGTTTTATATATAATTGTATTTATATTTTATTTATATTATAATCACTTCATATCTCTCAATAAACATTATGCATTTATGAAGTGTGCACACAGGTGAATGAGCTTGACAGACCATCTGTAGAAACACTCCCCCCTTATAATTCTAGCTCAAATATATATATATATATATATATATATATATATATATATATATATATATATATATATATATATATATATATATATATATAATCATTAACCCCCCTTAATTATTAGCCCCCCTGTTTATTTTTTCCCCAATTTCTGCACAATATATCGTTTCAGCATCAATATCGCAGTGTGATCATTCGCAATAGTCACATCGCAGGATATGCAATGTTGAGTTTGTATTATAATTCATCATTTGCACGTGTTTTTGATGCCTGTGACCTTAAAAACATTCAGGCATAAGAAATTGTACCATTTGTGACCTTAACTACGATTCATTTTATTGAATTGTTTTTGTTTTTTTCATTCAGTTACTGAACTTGAATACTGTTAGACTCGGGAAACGATAATAAAAGGATAATGATAATATCTTCTTGATTGTTTTTATAGAAAGTTATGCATGAAAATACAACACATGCAAATACAAAAATGCACTGCAAATAGCACAGACCACATCGAAAATGTGTCGGGGGACCCCGAAAATGTTTATAGATTGTTTATTAGATTTTATGGAGATGCACTCCCACTGCAGATTCATCCCAATCCATCTAACATTAAAAACTCTTTCCAAACAGAAATATTAAGTCATCTGGTGAAATTGTATTCATATTGCAATATGTATCGCAAAATAAAAAAATTGCGCAATGTTCGATTTTTCCAAACCCATGCAGCCTATATGTGAGTTGCAATCATTTAGAATTTGGACTATGTGGGTGTTTAAATCGAGATAGCAACTTTTATTGATTACCTATGCAGCTCTAATTGATCAACACACACACTGACACTGTCTTTTTTTTTTTAATTTTTATTTTACCAAACGTTTGAATCTCCTGAACCACTTTATATACATTTTGTATAAGTTATTTTAGTGGTTTTTGGACCTAAGGGCTTTTGGCGTAGGCCTAGTATAATATTTCATTTTATTTGAAAATATGAAAGATTGCGTGGTCTAGTTTTTTAAGGTACTTTATTACATTTTGAATGATACAATTACAAAGATTTTTATTAAACAATTGCACTACCGAAGTGTGGCTTTTTCACAGTATCGAAAATAGTATTGAATATGGATATATTCCTTGGTATCGTATCGAAGTTAGAAATCCAGTATTGTGACATACACTAAATACGGTTGAAGTCAAAATAATTAGCCCCCCTGTTTTTTTTTCTTTTCAAATTTTTCCCAAATGATGTTTAACAGAGCAAGGTAATTATCACAGTAATTCTAATAATATTTTTCCTTTTGTAAAAAGTCATATTTGGTTTATTTTGGCTAGAATAAAAGCAATTTTTATGGTTTAAGGTCAATATTAGTAGCCCCCTTAAGCAATATATTGATTGACTACAACCATTGTTATACATGGACTTGCCTAATTACCCTAACTTGCCTAATTAACCTAATTAACTCAGTTAAGTCTTTAAATTGCACTTTAAACCGAATACTAGTATCTTGAAAAATATCTAAGAAATTATGTACTGTCATCATGGCAAAGACAAAATAAATCAGTGATTAGAAATGAGTTATTAAAACTATTATCTTTAGAAGTGTGTTGAAAAAATCTTCTCTCCGTTAAACAGAAATTTGGGGAAGAATATACAGGGAGGCTAATAATTCAGACTTCAACTGTATATCTTTATGTATTAACTAAGACTGCTGCTTCTCAAAGCCCACAATGCAGTCCTGGCACATTTCATATCCCCACCTACAGTCTTCACATTTTGGCTGTTAGACAGGAGCTGCAGCAGCCATTAGAATGCAGTCAAAATTGACTTATTCAGAAAACAGTGAGGTCTGCTTTAGAAAAAGGTTTGCCATGTGTGTGTGAGCATATGTTTAGCATCACACCCATATCCGATGTCCTGTGCAATAAAGAGCATATAGGTGACAGTAGATTGAATGTGTCCCAGTGAAAGACTCTTTGAAGAAGCGGTGGGAGTTGTAAACCTCTCTTCTCTTTAGTGATGGATGTTTTTAGATCATTGCTCAAAAACCTTGCTCGTGAGGATTTTTGCTTGGGTTTGTAGTAGAAGTGATGTTGTTGCCATTGATGTAATGATAGGTTTTAGAATTATGATTATTTCTAGCCAGATGAGAGGAGGTTTTCTTGGTTTAATTGCAGAATAATTTGTAATGACAATATTAGCACATTTACAAATTATATGTATAACAGTAAAATATGACGGAGTTGGATGTTGTCCTGCTAATGGAGTGGATTTTCAGATTTTTATTTATCTTTTTTAACTAAGACTAACATTAAACCTGAATCCGTAAAAAATATAATTGTATTTAATATATAATGAACATGAACTCAAATAAAATACATTTTATTACATTTTGCACAATTTTATTTAAAATGAAAATATATATTTTAGTTTAACTTTGAAGTATTAAAATGACTAATGCTTAAAGTGGACTAATACTAAATTAGAACTGTGTACACTACATGAAAAAAGTCTTGTCGTCAATCCCAGTTGCAAGAGCAACAAATAAAAAAAAGTGGTAAAAGGTAGATTTTTGCAATGAATCATCCGTTGAACTGCATCCCAATCATCACAAATACTGCAGAAGACCCATTGGAACCCGCAAGGACCCAAGATTTACACAGATATCAGTCAAGTTTGGTGAAGGAAAAATCATGGTTTGGGGTAACATACAGTATGGGGGTGTATGTGAGATCTGCAGAGTAGATGGCAACATCAACAGCCTGAGGTATCAAGACATTTGTGCTGCCCATTACATTACAAACCACAGGAGAGGGCAAATTCTTCAGCAGGACAGCGGTCCTCCTCATACTTCAGCCTCCATATCAAAGTTCCTGAAAGCAAAGAAGGTCAAGGTGCTTCAGGATTGGCCAGCCCAGTCACCAGACATAACCATTATTGAGCATGTCTGGGGTAAGATGACTGAGGAGGCATTAAAGATGAATCCACAATCTTAATGAACTCTGGGAATCCTGCAAGACCACTTTCTTTGCCATTCCAGATGACTTTATTAATATTAATTTATTTGAGTCATTACAGAGATGTATGGATGCAGTCCTCCAAGCTCATGGGAGTCATACACAATATTAATTCTTTTTCCACTGGACCATGACTAGGCATGGGTTGGTATAAGATTCTGATGGTATGACAACCTTGGATAAAAATATCACGGTATCACAGTATTGTGATTACTGCTCCAAAATATATTCTTTTTAAATGTCGGGTAAAAAAAGTTTTTTAGTTTAAACATTAGTTTCAAAAACAGATTTCTTTACAATTTAAAACGGCATATTTGAATAATATTCTGCGAGAGATACTGTTGTTTTAAAAAAAATGTAAATAAAAAAATCTTACACATACCTTAGGAACGTTATTACAGAAGATTTTGGTGTTATTAAAATCTTGACTTTTCCAAATCGGGAATACCTTGGAAGAGGTTATCGTCCCATGCCAAACCATGACTTTATATTCTATACTGTACATTATTTCTGTCAAGTGACAAGACTTTTGTCTAAGCAAAGTCAGACCTTGTGGTCCTAGTTAAATAATAATCAAGGCATGATTATATTTTATTTTGGTAAAATAAGTGTAATCTAGAGGCCTTTGCCTTTCATATTAGGCACTTCTGTACCAAGTGATCAACTAGAAGTCAAGTTATTATTTGTTGTTCCTAAAAATAGGCGACAAGACTTTTGTCAGCTAGTGAATGCATAAAAACTTATAAATAAATTCTAGAAACAAATAATAAGAGAAAAAGTAATAACAAATAATAAAATTAAATATATTATATTAATATTATTATTATTATTATTTTACACATTTAGCCTATACATTTATATATTTTTCCTGAATCAGGATAAAATACACATATGGTTGAGCTCTGTACACACACACACACATGGAATTTTTAATTGTTAAAATTCCTAATTCATTAACTCATAATTCAGAACTTAATATTATAGTTTATGAAAAATTCCCAGAGGCCTAGACCACAGGAAGTGCAACCTGTTGTTTTCATTACTTTATTTCATCAACGTTTTGTTGTTATTTTGAGTTTACACATATAAAATATGACCCTATACAGTTACAAATGACTTCTTAGTCTTATAAACAAATATCTGCTCTCACCCTGAAATGAAAGTGAATCTAGAAAGTTCTAAATGTGAACATCATCACTAAAATCTCATCATTTGCCAGTTGATACGGCGGGTCTTGCAAAGGGTCATTTATGCAAATGAAAGCACAACACACTATACAAATTAAGTAGTATATGTTTGTTTGACTGTTAAAGCAAAAAAGCTATTTGTTTACTATAGCAAGACAGGAGATGATGCCACAATAACACTATCATCAACACATCTTTATTATTTGTAACACATGTGTATTTCAAATGAAAGACTTTATCGCCGGCTGTGTGTCTTCATGAGGAAGAGGTTGTGACAAACTCACACACAATGAGCGCCATTGAAAGCATCAGGACCGAGCAGTCGTGATCTCTGCTTGAATTCCCAGCACATACTCAGACGCTTTTATGCACTTAAGCTGATCAAATGAGCTGTGTGTGTGTGTGGAAATCCTCTTCCATAGCTGGTCAGCATATACTTAAATTAAAGAGGCTCGGACCAACTGTATAATGTCTGATTGTGTGCATCTGTTCAGGTAACCTCAGTAGCTTAAACGCCCACTGTGACTGTAGGAGGACAAGCAGGCTTTCTGAGTTGTAAAGAAAAAGAGAGAGAGACTGATGGAGTGGGATAAAGAGACCTAGGGACAAAGCAGAAAGAGAGAGATTACTCTAATCTAGGTCACAGAGCATCGGGAAGCAAATACACTCATTTACCCATGATTCACAGCATGCTTTCTGACATGTTGTGCCGTCTCTCACACCGTCTCCTCATTATTTAGCTCTTTCCCACCATGCTGTTGCTTATCAACTCTGTCTTCTTAACAAAAATAAATCTCTTTTGGGTTTTCCAGCTAGCTCGCTCTCACGTGTACACCCCACAGGACATGTTAATAGTTAATATCTCTTGCAACGCTTGTGATATGAGTTTCTCTGTAGCTGAATTATTCACTGGCCTGTGATGGACATCGGGCTTAAAAAAGAAGAGTTGCACGCTTTACACACAGCACTATAGACACAATGTTTATTTTATTTCTGTCAGCTTGCAGAGCTTTTCCAAACTGCCAGTTGGAGCTTAAAGCAACTTAAAAAAATGGTTTATTTTACAAGTGACTTAGAGTCAAACTTGAGTTTTTTTTACCGTTTCTAAATCTACTCAGCAGATCTCCGGGGCAGCACTTTTAGCTTACCAACACAGCAAAATTCCTCTGGCCCACACAATCAGCTTTTGCTTGGCCCCATTGCCACAGTAAAATACTGTACATGATTGGACCAAGTCGGACTAGGGTGTCCGCAGGGTCTTAAACAGTATTAAAAGTTAATAAATTAATTTAGAGATCTTTAAGGCCTTTAAAAAGTATTAAAAAGTCTTAAATGCTATTTTACAAGGTATTACATTTTGTATTACTATACTAAAGTTTGCCTGAATTTAATCTTTGAAAACTGCGATGATGTGTAGTTTTTTGGAAATGGATAAAATCCTGCAAGATTTGACATCACGCTGTTTTGTTTACTGCAGTAACCAGGGAAACACCGTTATTCCTGCAGTTCTATAGGCGCCACCTGCTGGATTAGCATTTTTATTCAGTATATGAATAATGTAATAGTTTACGATCAGTATTGAGTAAATATACTGTAAAATAAAATGTCGCAGATAAAAAAAAACTATGCTTTAGTCAGTTATTGTGCTTAAAAATGTACATTACGTGCCCGACCATCTGTCTTTGTTTTGGTATTTTTAACTTTAGCTAATTATATTTCAGCACTCGGGCATACCTGTCAACATCGGGATGTGAAAATAAGGGATATGCCCACCATAATAAGGGATTCCCCCTCCTCCTTTAAAAAAATCCACTAATTACTAAATATGTTCATTTGGAGATGTTTCATTGTAATAAACAGTTAAATGGTCAGTATTATGTTTATTATTATTATTATTATTTACAAAAGAAAAAATAAATAGTATAACAGCAGCAAATAAATTAGCAAACAGTTTAGCTTATTAAAATGAATAGCTATCGTAATGAAATAGAATCAAGCTATCAAATCTCATTAGCTGTTTCTTCACTGTGTAACTTACACATTCTGATTGAAGAGCAAAGAATAAATCTTATTTATTTAGATTTTTTCCTTTGATTGCATTAACTAACAGAGGTGTCACTTTAAAAATGCACACATCTAACGCTATAATGAAAGCACTCGATTGCTTTCCTAACTTTTTATGCTCATTTAGGACAAAATTAGTTGTGTTTGAAAAAACCCCCACAAAGATTGACATCTTTAGATATTATTACTATTAATCATGTGTTTATGTCTGTTTAAACGCACCTAAAACCCAGACTTTTGTGCTTCGAATTGCAAGTACAGAATCCGTTTGGGAAACAGCGTCTATTTATCACTATAAAGCGTGTCAGCTGACAGTCAAGCACCACTATATGACTGTTTTGAGGATTGCATATGAAGGGGAGACAGCAAGTGTAATGAAAAGTAAAGGGAATATCGCCAATTTTTCTGTTCATTTCAAAGTGTTTTCATGCCTAACATACATAGACTTTGTGCGATGTGTATGAAGAGCGAGGAGGGATCCAGAGGTGAGAAGGGTGCGTGGAGGGAGAGGTGCAATTTCCAGGAGATTATCACTCGCTTGCGGGCATTATGAGTCCCACAAATGCATATAGACTCCCGGAACTTCCAGGAGATTTGGGATGTCTGAATATCACGTTTAACAACTATAGTGAGACGCGATCCAGCGGTACAACCTTGATAAAGACGTGCACTGCTCTTTGTCTCTGGAGCTCAGAAGTGCGCGTGGCTTTGTGTGTGTGTGGCTTTGCAGTGAGCACCACTTATGTCTGTGTGTGTGTGGGTCTGTGTGTGGTCACGTCAGCGGACGGAGGGCTGTTCAGAAATGCTAGGTAAAACACGGTGTGGATGTGGATCATTTTCGTCCTAAAATGCTATTTTAACACTAAGAGGTCGGCGATGCCGACTCAGCACCGTGTTTTCTATTGGCCATCGACGATGGACGATGACATTGTCTATCGGCCCAACCCTTGTTCAGATGCAAGAAATAGAAGCTGTTTCTAATATATCAATTTCAGGTGGTGGTTAAAACAAAAACTTATTTTAATATGGAAAATATTCCTTCTATCTAATTTAATTATTAGCATATTAAAGGTGCTGCATGTAAGTTTGACACCCAGTGGTTGAACTCTATATTGCACTCCTGGTTCAAAACACGCAAGGGCACACTGCATTTGGTGTCGTCAATCTGGCAACCTGTGCTTGTGTGTGTTTTGAATCAGGAGTGCAATACCTAGTTCACCCACTGGGTGTCAAACTTACAAATTTAATGAGTTATCTTCCCAATTTAGTCAGTCATTGATTTTTGACAGAATTTCCAGTAGGTCTAATATGATTTTAAAGGAAGTCACTCATTCCCATGAGTATTGGACTGTGTTTACCACAGATGAGCAGACGTGTGTTTATTTAACCTGTTTCTACCCTTACACCCAGACAGCAATAAAAAAGCTGTGCCTGTGCTTTAATTGTGACTAAAATGATCTCTCCATACATGGATAAACAGTTTCTCATCTGAGTAGGCTTTCGTGTTGTTTTGGTATGTGTATGCGTTTGGGTGGGTTGTATTTAGAGTCATAGTTGCTATGGTAACAGCAGAGTTGTCCTCAGGCCGGTCTCATTCATAACGAATAAAGCTAAAAGCATTAAGAATGGCATAAGCCACAAGAAGAACAGCTAAACCTAACAGCATGGCATAAAACCTTTTTTAGCCCTAATACACACGACGCACAGTATGACCTTTATTAGAGCGCTGCTGAAAGGTGAAGTGTGTAATTTTCGTGTCACAACATAACTGTAAAAATAGCTGAAGACAATGCAAATGATGTTTTCCCTATAAACTTGCTGCTATGATGTCAGGAGGAGGTTGAGAGTGGTTTGTTGATTGTCGCTGTGTGTTTGCAGAGTGGATTTTGGCTTGTTGCTTAAGTGGTTGCTAAGATGTTGGTTATGTCACTAGACAATAGTCATCTTCAGGCATACTTTGTGGGATTATTCTTATCATTCTCCAAGAAAAAAATAATGTCTCCTCAGCAAGCCACATAATATCTTGTATCATTAATTTTTTAAAACATAAACACTTTAAGAATTAATAAAAAGCATTACTTCTAACTGATCAGACTGGACTGATATGGAGTGATGTATGGAGCAAAAACATTGTAGGTGGTGTTTGGTGGCTGTTTGATTGCATTCAACCACCAAGTCCAAGTGAAATGCAAAATTACAATGGTTATTTTGCTAGCTCACAGTGAATATGATCACATGGACACCAGTAATCTGATTTTAATATGATTAAGACAATACTCTGATTAAAAGTCTACCATGTAAACAGCAATATTTGATTAATTAATCCGATTAAGGTCATAATCGAACTAAACAGAAATCAGATTAAGGCATGTGGAGTTTAGTCGCATTATTGAAGTGCAGTATGTAACCACTGCAATTTAAACTATTACTGTCGTGTAGGATTTTCACTGCATTTTGCGACAGGATAGTCTATATACAGTACACAATGCTGTTTGACACTATTGTCTGCACCTACCGAGTCACTGAAGAACCACACACTCCTGCATTGTGAAATGCAGAGGTTTTTTGTCCATACGGCATGTGGTATCAATTTGACGTTGCGTTATTATGTGTTAATTGAAACATGTAAAATGGGATCATGAAAGAAACATTCAAAAAGCAGCTCATGTAGACACCTTAATCATATTATTGTCTTATTCAGATTAAGGAAAATAATTTGATTACAGATGTCCATGTTAACAGTAATTGTTTCTGTTACAGCCATGCCAGGCTCTCGGTTGTTGCTAGATCAGATACGTTTGCGACCGGTAGTTAACGAGAATTATTTCTATTATTTATTACATTTCCCATTTATTTTATTTGATTAACGTCTACCCCCACCCCAACCCTAAACCCAACCGTCACAATAACATAAAAACAGTAGTTGTACCGAGTATTATTTATGCTTTCTATTAAATTACCCAATAAATTGTATTTTTTAACACCTACTTCCACCCCAACCCTAAACCCAACCGTCACAGTACTGTAAAAATATAAATTATTGTTATACAGTGTCATAAAAAATGCTGCTATATTGATAATGTTTTTTGCCATATCGCCCAGCTCTAGTTAAAAGTCATTAGGGGTTGTTATATGATATTTTAAGTACATATACAAAAGTGAAAAGACAAGGAAAGAATATCATGTTTATGTGGGTTGGGGATCATGTACAGTAAGGATTATCAGGAAATGAACAGGTGGATAAGTTGGCAAAAAAAAGCAACAACAAAAAGAAATATTGAAATTAATGTTAAGTTGTCAAAATCAGAGACAAAGAGTGTAATATGGAGAGAGATAATGAATAAGTTAAGACATATGTTTTCAAAACTGAATAAAGTAGGGGTAGTAAGGAACGAGAATATGATTAGAAAAGAACAAGTAACTATAAGCAAAATGAGAATGGGACATAGTAATTTAAGTAGATCTCTTTTCATTATGGGAAAACATGAAACAGGATAATGTAATCAGTGTCAGGAGCATGAGACATTGGAACATGTATTGATGTCATGTAGTAAATTTAAACTAGAAAGACAAGAAATAGTAACTCAGCTGATAAGTTTAGACAATGCAGAAATAAGTTTCAGAAGTATATTAGAATGTGCAGAAGAACAAAAAGGAAGGAAGTGTTTGATGAATTTCCTAAGGGAAACTGGACTGGAAAAAAGGATATACATTAAAAGGAAAATAGTACAGAAGGGGGCAGTAATGCAACAAACACAATGCCAGCTGCTGGTAAAATCTAAAGAAGAAGAAGAACACTCAGTAGCTTGCCGCAAAAATCGCTAGGATTCATTCGAACTGCGTTGCGTCATCGTGGCGTGATAAAGGCTGTCTCATTTTTTTTTTTTAATTCGAAGTTTCCTTCAAATGCAGCCTTAAAATGCATCCTTTCCCAGGTAATGAAGGACCCATCCGATTTGCAGCCTTGAACATCCCAAGAGTGCACGCTGATTACGACAGAACGTTTTTGAAAGAAAACTCCAGTTTTAAATGTATGAATTTGTTTTATTTTACTTGGAGAGCTAAACACGTTAAACAACAAAAAGAGTATGACGTGTCTTACTTAAAAGTGATTTGTATGTGTACATGTATGGATTAAAGGAAATATATCTCCAGCTTCTGTAAACCTTGTTTTGCTTAAAATAAGTTTTAAAATAATTTTAAAAAAAGTAATTGCAAATTTTTTACCGCTTATTAACGGCAGCTGTTAGTAGGTGATGAGATCTATCCTCTGTATGCCAGATTGTTCGAAGAACTCACCTTTTGAAGTCTGCATCCTTCGGAGAATCCAGCCTCTAAATTGAGACCCAGCCAGTATGTCAGAACTCATACGCTGCGTCCGAAACCGCCTACTACTCAGTAGGTACTGCATTTGAATTTCAACATACTTCTCGGCCGTTAGAAAAGTACGTTCTATACAGTATGAATGTGAAAAGGATAAATGGAAATCGGACGTACTACATCTGCCATTTTGTCATGGTCACGTGACCTACCTGCGTCAGTTGTGTTGCCTTACTTCCATTCATGAATTCTCTCACGGGGCATTATGGGATAGCGCAGCGTGCATGGGATGCACACTTCAGAATCTCGCCGGAAGTAGTAAGTCATCCGGGTACTTCTCACCTACTGATTTTCGAATTCTATGAATTCGGACATACTACTCGGCTCGCATACTGATTTTAGCGTACTATATAGTATGGAAGTATGCGGTTTCGGACGCAGCCATAGAATTTGAAAAACAGTATGCGTGAAGTACCCGGATGACTTACTACTTCCTGTGAGATTCTGAAGTGCGCATCTGATGCACACATGATGCAGTGCGTGAGAGTTCATGAACCGGAGTGAAGCGACACAACTGACGCCGGTAGGTCACCTGATTATGACAAAATGGCAGGTGCAGTACGTCTGAGTTCCATTCATACTGCTCACATTCATTCTGTTAAAGCATACTTTTCTAACAGCAGAGTAGTATGTTTAAATTAAAAAACAAATGCATTACCAACTGAGTAGTTGGTGGTTTCGGATACAGCCATAGTCTGACTGCATTGCGAACAAAGGACTATACTGTGCTCAGTGTCTATACTTATTCCAAATGTTACTTACCTCTGCTTGTATCCTGTAATCTCCAGTATCTTCCTCCTTTCTCCTAGTGTGGTCTATCCTGGTTCCCCATCTGGTTGTTGTGTGGTCTCCGTGTCTGGTCCCCGTAGTTCTTGGTATTCGCACAACTCCATCTGGTCAATCCAACATCTATTCAGTCATTCATTGCATGTGTTTCTGTTTATCTGCCGTCCTGCAAAATAAACTCTTTTATCTATTTCCCATCCTTGTTCAAGTCCTTCTGTGACTGTTACACTGTAAAAAATGACTGCACAAATAACAGTAACTTTTGGTTGCCAGTAAGACTAAATAAGTGAGCTGTAAATATATAATTACAATTTTCAACAATATAATTGTAATTGTTAATGTACAGTGCAGCGGTAAGATCAGTTTTACTGGCAATTAATGTTGCAAGTAAGTTACTGTAAATTTTACAGTATTTTTTTACATGTATTCTTAAGGTAAATAAAAATTCCACACACCTCGAGGTTTTATTTTTTTATTTATATTTTTCAGGGTTTTCACCTTTAATGGACAGGACAGTAGAGAGTATTGAAAGGAAAACGAGGGCAGTAGAGAGGGGAAGGATTAGCTTAGGACCTCCAGGGAGAAATCAAACTCGGGTCGCTGTGAGCACCGGAGTGCATGTGTCGCCACACTAACTACCACGCCATTAGCGCCAACCACCTTCAGGGTTTTTAAACATTTACAAGTACAGAGTATAAACTGTATCCACCATGACTTTCAGGCTTTAATTTTTTTACCTAGATGTTTAGCAACTAGCTTATTACCTTCCAGCAGCATTACATTAATTATGATAGCAACATTGCAAACAATGCTAACATGCTAAAGCCCATTGAAAAGATAATAGCAAAGTTATTGTTTTGATTATTTCATATTAGCAGCTTATTAATAGAGTTTTTATTGCTGTCAAGTGGTAAAAAACATGCTAGCATCAGCTAAAAGAACTGAGTAGTAAAATTAGCTTCACTCACAATAAATAAAGGCAAATATGAACCCACCCCACCAAAAGCTATTTTCTTTTATTTCAGGATAATCCAGACATCACATTGTGCCAAATCTCGACAAGATTTCCTCTTGCACGGACACACACACACACACACACACACACACATTAAAGCACACAGTGTAAACACAGGTCAGATCATACCATGTAGTGCATTAGGTAGGTTACACCTGACAAGGCTTGTTCCAGGTGTGTGAAGCAGTAATTTGAGTCTTGTCGTCACCTGTAAGCACACACCCTAATAACCCTGAATTTACTGTTTCTACGAGCAGGTTTTTAAAGCTGGCTTGTGGATCTTATGTATGGATGGACAGATAAGAATGAACTGAAATCCCTGTTGTGTCTTTCCCTTTGTCACTTTCTGTCCATCTGTGTTTCCCCCAGTCTGTTTTTACATTCTCAGCAGAACAGGAAACCATGTCATAGAGTCGAAGATTTAGCACTGGAGAACATGACATCATCCAAAGGGAAAGGAAATGTCTCTCTGTGTGTGTGTGTGTGTGTGTGTGTGTGTGTGTGTGTGTGTGTGTGTGTGTGTGTGTGCGTGTGTAAAGAGAGACAGAAGTGGATAAAAGTGAAGGAGGGCTTCAGTACAGTGTGATACAGTGTTGGCAGTTGTTGAATAGTGAGTCACCATCTGGTGGTCTCTCTGTGTGTGTGTGTGTGTGTGTGTGTGTGTATGGGCACAATGGAGAGATAGCCGTATTGTGTCTTGAGTGAAAGTCATTGTGAGCTCTGATGTGTCATAGTGTTTCAGGGCCAGTGATGCAGCACACCGGAGGGAGGGAGGATAAGAGTTTCTCAAAACATTGTTGTCAGGGATAGTTAATGAACAAGAAGTGTTCATTCTCACAGTCAGTAAATTAAAAACCACTTTAAGGTACCATCTCTCTCTGTTTTTTGTCCTCAAACACACACTCTTCCTGGACACACACATTCCTGCTCTACATCCAGCTTTTCCAACAGTCTGAACAGCTGGTGTTGATGTCTGCTGTACAGCAGGTCACTGAGGGACTGGATGGTTCAGTTTCTGTTGTAATTACCTTTACAGAAAATGCATAATGGGAAACCATTAAGATCATGTTCCTGCAGTTTCTTTTGAACTTCTTTTCATCAAGGAAACCTAAAAAAAGTAGATCACAATTTCCAAAAAAATAATAATGATAATAATAATACAATATGATACAATAATATACTAATAGAGCATACTACAATAATAACAACAACAATAATAATAATAATGATAATAATAGGGCGTTACAGTTGGTCATTTGGCATTTCTGTGTGGAGTTTGCATGTTCTTCCAGTGTTGGTGTGGGTGTGTTTGAATGCAAGAGTGTATAGGTATTTCCCAGTGTTGGGTTGCGGCTGGAAGGACATCTGCTGCGTAAAACATATGCTGGATAAGTTGGTGGTTCATTCCCCTGTGGCGACCCCTGATCAATATAGGGACTAAGCCAAAAAGAAAATGAATGAATGAATAATAATAATACAATGTTAACTTTAAGTTGCTGTAACTAGAAAAATTAAGCTACAGTAACTAGAACTATGAAGTATCAGTAGCTAAAATGTTGCTGTAACTAGAACAACTAAGTTGTATTAACTAAAAAAATACATTAGTTAGAAAAATTTGATTGCCATGACAGAAAATGAGAACTAGAAATATTAATTTATGATAACTAGAAAAATTAAGTTATAAGAACTAAAAAATTAAGTCATAAGAACAAAAAATAAGTTATAAGAACTAAATAAATAAGTTATAAGAACAAAAATTAAGTTATTTGAACTAGAAAAATTAAGTTATGAGAACTAGAAAAATTAAGTTGTGAATTAGAACTCTTAAGTCATAAGAACTAAAAATTAAGCTATGTAAAATAGAAAAATTTTGTTATAAAAAAAATTGGCTATGTGAACAAAAAAAATTAAGTTATGTGAACTAGAAAAATTAAGTCATAAAAACAAAAATATTTACCTATGTGAACTAGAAAAATTAAGTTATGAGAACTAAAAAACTAAGCTATGTGAACTAGAAAAATTAAGTTATGTGAACTATAAAAAATTGTTGCAGTAATTTAAAAAATTACGTTATGTGAACTATAAAATTTAGGTTATAGTTACTTGAAAAATTAAGTCCAAGCAACTAAAAAAAGGGGAAAAATGCAAAAAAAAAAAAAAGTAAATAAGTGTAACGACTGGGGTGGAGTGACAGGAGACAACAGGAAGTAAGATCCAATATGCAGGTTTATTCAGCGTCAGGCAAGCAGTGGTCATACAGGTGCAAACGGGTATATGTGGACAATCCAGAATCGTAATCACAGTACAGGCAATAGGTCGTAAGGCAGGCGGCTAAACAGGATAACAGGGATACAAGGCTAAGGTCTAACACGGAAAAACAAGACAAGGAAACGCGTTGTAAAGTCACACTTGGGTAAACAAGACTCGGCAATCAGGGTGAGTGAATGAGTGGTTTGTATGGTATGTTATCAGTCTCTGACAGGGTTCAGCTGGTGAGTGCAATCAAGCAGATGAATGAGCATGGGTGTCTGGGAGCAGTGCATGTATGAAAATGTAGTCCTGGGAAATGCGGAAGTGTAGTCCTGGTGTTCGTGTGAGAACCAGCGATCGCTTTCCAGAGATCGCTGGTTCTCACACGAACACCAGGACTACGTTGCAGCCACTGTTTTGCATCGAGTTGTTTGCCTTCACGTCATGCATTTAAAATCCTTTAACTAATGTTAACTAATAAAGATTTAATGTGTTATCCTTATATTTTAAGTTAAGTTAATTTTACGTTAAATGTTAAGATAAAATAATTTACATATTTCAAATAGAAATACGTTTTGAACATTACCTTAGTCTGAATATTACGGTTAATTTGACCATGTAAGATTAAGAGGCACAGTAATAAAGTCCTCTTTCAAACTGCTTTGTGAAAGTAAGGTTTTGAGCTCGGAATGTGAAATACTGTAAATGTTACAGGTTACTGCTGAGGGGTCAAGGGCTTAATGTAGTTTTCCCATTATTTCCCTTAGTATGTTGTAGGGCTTACAATATATCTCCAAAATTATCGTTATCATGATAATAATACAGTATATGCATTATACTTATTACAGACGTCTGTGATAAATTACATTTAATGTATACATTGGTTGTTTATATAAATATAACCAATCAGATGGGTTGTTACTATCTTTAGCCCCGCCTCCCCAGTATTTGCTACTCTGCTATTGGTGGGAGCGTTGCAAAGCTGTGAGTGAAAATAAATACTTATGGCAGGAGTTTAGACAAGAGAGGAAAATGACCACAGCTAATCAGAGTCAGAATCTCTGTGGAGGTTTTCACTCATTTATAGTGTTTTAAAGACTACATGTTTGCATGTTGACACCTTTATTTACCATGAATTAAAAAAATAAATATATAAAACATATATTGTGGTTTACAAAAATAAACACTGCTTTTATTCTAGCCAAAATAAAACAAATAAGACTTTCTTCAGAAGAAAAAAACATTATAGGGTATACTGTAAAAAACTCCTTGCTCTTTTAAACATCTTTTAGGAAATATTTGTACAAGAAAGTAAAAAAATCATGGAAGGGCTAATAATTTTGACTTCAATTGGATTTTATTATTGTTAAATAAATAAATGATTTAAAAATATAGCTAATAAAATAGCATTTTTGTCTAGGAAAATGTTATATACTTAGAAATATCATTATCACAATGCTCAAACAACATTGCATATTTTTCCAGTATCATGCAGCCCTAGTCTGTTGTCACTTACTTATCATCATCACCACCATTCCCATTTCAGATTGCAGATGAATCAAAAGAGCACATTTACTTAACTGACTCCGTCATTTACTATTGTCCATTCTTTCTGAACAACCCTCAAAGAGTCATATACAATATAAGCACACACACACAACCCCCTTCATAGCTACATGTGATAGAACAGTCTGTGGATGCTAAAAATATCCCATGGTGCAGCTGGGTTCATGCATTACTTATGGGAGTTGACTCTTCTTTCGCTATTTTCCCTCTTTTTTTTGCTTTGAAAATGCTCTTGAAAGAAGGGCTTGTTCAGTGGCTTTCCTCGTGAATCCGTACCGTTTACTGTCAGCGCTTAAGCGTGGGCCAATCTGGTGTCTATGGGATTATAATAAATATTTTTTGTGTTATCTCTTTGGAAATCTTTCCCCTTCAGGCGATGTGTTGAAATGAGCTTGAGCTGCTCATGTATCATAAGCAAAGCGCTCTCCATCCTGCGTAATCCCACTAGATTACACACTCTGCTCTCTTTCACACTCACGGCTTTAACTCACACTAATCAACTCGCTTGTCGGGATGTAAGAATGTGATGATCTTTCAGGATTTGTTGAACTGGTGTTTTTAAATCTCTTTCATCAACACCATAAATGGCTTTCTTTGAGATTATGATTAATTATTAGGTAGATATTATTTTTAGGCATGCTCCTATCGGTCGGCCGGAGATCGGTATCGGCCGATAATCGCATTTAATGACTCAATCGGTACTCATGAACCGATCACAAGTGTTTGTTTATGAGTTTACAAGCAGAGGAAGATGCACATAAAACCTACATTCTGTGTTATACAGTTGAAGTTGTTATTTTTTTCCCCCAGTTTCTTTTTAGTGGAGAGAAGGTTTTTTCAACACATTTCTAAACATAATAGTTTTAATAACTCATTTCTAATAACTGATTTCTTTTATCTTTGCCATGATGACAGTACAAAATATTTGACTAGGTTTTTTTTTTTTTGCTTAAAGTGATATTTAAAGGTTTAACTAGGTTAATTAGGTTTAATAGCCAGGTTAGGGTAAGTAGACAAGTTATTGGATAACGATGGTTTGTTCTGTAGACTATCAGAAAAAAATTATCTTGAAAGGGCTAATAATTTTTACTTTAAAATGGTGTTTAAAAAAATCAAAACTGCTTTTTTTCTAGCCAAAATAAAACAAGTAAGACTTTCTCCAGAAGAAAAAATATTATCAGACATACTGTGAAAATTTCCTTGCTCTGTTAAACATAATTTAGGAAATATTTAAAAAAGAAAAAAAATCAAAGGGGGGCTAATAATTTTGACTTCAACTGTATATTAGGGCTCCAAAATATATAATTTCCACATTGATATCGCAAAGTTTGTGTCCGCAAGGTGTGTGTTCCCATTCACATCGCAGGATTTGCAATGTTGAGTTGAGACTATAGTTGATCAACAGTTTAAATACATTTGAGATTTACAGAGTCTTGCAAAGTAAAACCATAACAAGAGTAACCAAAACTATCATTTACATGAGTTTAAAGGCTTTTCAAGAGAGTTCATAGCGTTTGGGCACAATAATGTACAACATTCATCCAATTTTCTTCAGCTTAGTCTCTTATTTATCAGGGGTCGCCACAGTGGAATGAACCGCTAACTATTCTGTTAAATGTTTTATGCAGCGCATGCCCATTCAACTGCAATCCAGCACTGGGAAACTCACATACACTCTCATATTCACACACATACACATACACTATGGCCAATTTTGTTTATTCAGTTCTATTATACCACAGGAAATCGGAGCACACACGAACATGGTGAGAACATGCAAACTCCACACAGAAATGCCAACTGACCCAACCTGGATTCGAACCAGCGACCTTCTTGCTGTGAAGCGAAAGTGACCGTACCACCATAATGTACATTTGTTACATTAATGAAGAATAATGTTACTGAGTTATTAATACAGTAAAGATTCAGTGTTATTTTACATTATTCAATTTCTGTACCTGGATACTGTTTGAATCTCTAAAGAACCATAAAGCACTGTTTATTTTACTTTTTCTCTCTGTTGTAATTTTTCTTGCTTGCAATTTATTTATTATTTTTTAGACATCATTCCCACCCTATTCTAAATTAATTGATTTTTTTCCCCAAATAGAGCTATTCAAGCCATGTGATGAAGCTGTATTGATATCGCAATATATATTGCAGAAAAACAAAATATCGCAATGTCGGATTTTTACAACATCGTGAAGCCCTATGTAAAATCATTTCAAAATGTCATGTTTTGGATAGTTTATGTTGCCTCATGCTCACCAAGACTACAGTAAATATACGGTAAAACAAGAAATATTCTCTGGATTACGTTGAATTACCATTCAAAAATGTCGAATCAACAAGAACTTTTTAAATGTTTTTGAAAGATTTTATTAACGCTCCTCATTGTATATGGATTAAAAAACACAGTAACTTTGATCTTTTTCTTTTGTTTAATGTAATGATTTATCATCTAATTCATTTTTAGGCATTGCATTTTTAAACATTTCACCAGAAAAGTCTCTACAAAGACAAGATGTGTTCAATTCATACTGTTTGTGCTTTTGAACTAATCACATTCTCTCCTTTTTTTCAGGTGACATCACACAAAAGGGATACGAGAAGAAGAGGGCAAAAGTTTTAGCGCCCTACTTGGCCCAAGCGCAAGGTAAAGACTACAGAAGCATCTAAACCCTCTTCCCTCCATCTTTCCTTCTGCCATATTATCTCTCTCTCCTTGTTTTGCCGAGTCCTCCACTGACTCATATGATAATGTGGTTATGAAACATCTTCTCATGCTGTTCCTCTTGAGGCTGAAGGGGTTCCAGAGTCCCTCTGCTCTGCCCTCTACTGCTCATCCATAGGACTGCAACATGAAAAAACACTTAATTAACTGTCAATCACTGTAATAAGGGAATATAGTATATAATGATGATTGTTGGTCTGAAGTCTTTATTATGATAAAGAGATATAAGTGGAGACTCCTCTTCTCATCTCTTTCCCGTTTCTATCATCTGTCTACTGCATTGATTGAAAGTGTCTGCAAATTTGGGTACTTAAGTGTGGAAGGATATAGCTGCAGCTCTCACATCAGTATATTATCATTTTTGTGACACTGTACAGCAATAATTTCTAATTTTACTGTATTGTGAGGGGTAGGTGTTGGGTTGGGGTAGGGGTAGACTTTAATAAAAAAACATTTTATTGGTAATTTAATAATTAATATAAATAAACTTCCAGAATGAGCTATATCCCTTATAGCAACAACCGCACATTTGGATATTCACACACTATTATTGACTCTGCAGATTTGGCTCCGCCTCCAGCCTATGATGAGCAGTCTCCTGGTCCAAGCTCCGCCTCTGCTCCTGAACCCGGCCCGTCAAACTCGTCGTCCTCCTCTTCTCGTCATCGGCGCACTCGGAGACCACACCGGAGCGGCGGCACTAGAGATGAGCGCTACCGATCAGGTTAGATGACACATTACATGCTTTGTTTATGTGTTCTTAAAGTTTTTGTCTCATGTAAATAAAGTGCTGTGTATTTGCCACAGAATTTTGATATTAGTGCCGCACCATTATTGCCAAAAATTGAAACCAAACATTATTTAAAAACTTTTTTTTTTAGTTACTTAGATTATGGTTGGTGTTTTGTCATTTTTAATGTGCATACATCTCCTGGATGTCTGATTTTTCTCATGGATGGCTGAGCAAAATTCAAAAATCACAGAAAAACATTTATAAGGTTTGTTCTAGGGGTTCATCATTTTAGTAGTGTTGAGGTTTCCCATTTGAAGTGCCTTGATTGGGTATCTATAACATAGATTTGAAGACATTAAAATTAAAAGTGGTACATAAGATTGCGAATAATAATGCATATGTAGGGGGCCAATCACACCGAACACCTTTTTTCTATCTAAGAACCTGAGGCACACCGAAGTGCGCTGCTTTTTTCATATCACTAGGCAATGACTGTAATTTTTTATAATATTATAATATTTAATATTTGTGAATTTTCAACATTTACAAAGATCAAAATAAATAAACAAAGCACACAGGATAGGAAAATAAAGCACACTCTGAGAAAAAGAAAAAAGAAAAAAAAGGGCAGCTATACAGTTGAAGACAGAATTGGCCCCCCTGTTTATTTTTTCCCCAGTCTCTGTTTAATAGACACAAGACAAACAAGAAATGGAAACAGCACATTTCTAATCATAATAGTTTAATAACTCATTTCTAATAACTGATTTATTTTATCTTTGCCATGATGACAGTAAATAATATTTCACTAGATCTTTTTCAAGACACTTCTATACAGCTTATAGTGACATTTAAGGGCTTAACTAGGTTAATTAGGTTAACTAGGCAGGTTAGGATAATGAGGCAAGTCATTGTATAATGATAGTTTGTTCTCTAGACTATCGAAAAAAAATGTGCTTAAAGGGGCTAATAATTTTGACCTTAAAATAAATTTTAAAAAATTAAAAACTGCTTTTTAAATAATAAATAAATAAACATATTCAAGAACAACTCCAACGTGATATTGAAGGGGCTTTTTCTGTTATCCAGTTTTATAAAATACATTTTACTAATTCTATTTTTTATATTCACACTTCAGAAAAACAGCCTGTATAAACACATTCATTGACATTCTCCCTTTGTATGTGTCTTCAGAAGGGGAAAGCCCCGCCCATTAATGACGATTTCTCCCTCATTAGTATAGACAGCCCTGAGTGAGAAGCGGCCATCCACCATTAGAATTTTTGCACCATACATGCTGAAAAAAATGTCAGTAATTAGGAGACATCATAAGTAATGAGTTTTAGGATGTGAAAATTAACACTGTAGTCTCAGAGTACCTTTTTTTGAGACACTTCTTTTGACATTATTGACTTTTTCTGTTTTTTACAGAGATAATTTTAGTCCTGTTTTAAATCTGCCGCTTTATACTGACACATTTATAGCTCTGCCCTCTTTTGAAAAAAGCATCTCGTTTGAATTTAAAGCAACAGTCGCCAAAATGGCACAGTTTAGATCAAAACCTAAAAGTTGCAGTTTCAAAGAGTTATAAAACATTTTTTTTGGGGTATGATGAGCTAAAACTTCACATTCACACTCTAGGGTCGTCAGAGACTTAGTTAACATCTTATAATAATAGGTCCCTTTTAAGCAGACTAGTGTTTTAATGGATTTTGCTGTATGTTTAATGGCTATTTGTGACTGTAGAAAGTTACAAATAAAGTTATAATTTATGTATTGTAGTTATAATGCAGTGTCTGTGTACCTGTTACCGGAAGTAGTCTACTATCTGTACATTACATTAAGGACCAAAACGGAAACAGGATTTGTTTTTAAAATTTTATTGTGTTTATTCTTAAACAATTAAGTGTATTCATTTTTTTTCTGTCAAATAAATACATTTCTGTTTCAGCTGAAACGTTTGGAAGCTAAAATTTTGGTGCATCTCAAAAAAATATACAGGCCTCGTTCTTTCATTGATCGGACAAACAGGGAGTCTCAAATGAATGCTAGAAGCTGCAAGTTTATATGCAGGATTGATCAGACAGACTGCAATGTTTATAAAGTTTAACAGTCCTTTCGTTACTTTGAGAAGTCAGTCTTCATGTTGTTTACTTCTGGTGGTTTTAGCATTTAAAACCAGTACAGAAATAAATAGCACACTTCACCTTAAAAACTGGGTTAATTTGCTTTTTGCTTGAGATTTATGGGCTGCAAGGATTACAGAGTGTCTGCAGATGGTAATATTTGCCTGTTCTCTGACCACATCCTTGTAAGAACTGTTTAGTCATCTGCCATGGCAGTCGTACATGGACAAAATGGTCGCCTTAATGAAATGTGTCACTGTGGATTTCTGCTGCTTTGTGGTAAGAGAACGATGGCAGCTTACTTATTTGGTTGTAGGTTGTTTGTTCGGTTGCTTGCCTCCGATGTGATTCTATATTTTACTGTCCTGCTGTTGTCAGAGCAGTCCTGTGGATTCAGTCAGTTCATTTCACACCCTCATTTATTTTCATGGCCTTATTATAAAAACATCAAAGGGAAAGTTTACCCAAAACTCAACATTCTGTCATCATTTGCTCACACTTGAACACAAAAAAAGATATTTAGAAAAAAGTACAAACTGGTAACCATTGACTTCTATTGAATGTGTTAGTTTTCTTGACTGAGAGTCAATTGTTACCATTTTCCAACATTCTTCAAAATATCTTTTTTTGTGTTTAACATAAAAAGAAACTCATAAAGGTTTAGAAACACTTGAGGGTGACTAAATAGTGAGTACTATTATAGTATAACAGAATAGTGCAGTATTATATATAACAACATTAATAGTGAGTTCTGTTAAATACTATTCCTTTAATAGAACTCTGGCTGGTGACTGCTACTGGTTAAGAAGCTTTTCTTATGATGAAAGGGTACTGATTTTAATGGAGGTGAAGTCAATGTTAATGGGATTCCAGTTAGTCTTCCACTCTAAAGCAAAGCATTTAACCCTGTAGTAACTGCTAACATCTCACTAACTGCAGAGTTCCTAGGATAAAACGATCTGTTTTTTCTTGTTTATTTTTGTCAGATATCCACACGGAGGCAGTTCAGGCAGCGCTGGCCAAGCATAAAGAGGAAAAGATGGCACTGCCAATGCCAACTAAACGTCGCTCCACATATGTGCAATCCCCAATTGACAACTGCACTCCACCAGGTAATATATAGAAGCACCAAATAAACCTTTACACTTGTAATATACTCCACAAATACAGATAAACTTACAGAACTACACCACTAAATCATATGATTAACAGCAATCTTATTTTTATTAAATTTTTAAAATTATTTTGTCATTGTTAATGTACATGTTAATATTTTATTATAAAATTAAAAACATTTTTATTTTATCTTTATTATGTATTCCATATTTTCTATAGAATTAAGTATGCATATATTAATAATAACCAAATTATAGAATTAAGTATGCATATATTAATAATAAACAAATTTATTTCAATTTAATTATTACATTTTATTCATTTATTTAATTATTTAATTAATTTAATGAATAAGAAAATAATAATTTTAATTATTTACTTTATTGTTATATGTTTTTTTTATTTGTTTATATTTGTATGTGTTTATATTTCATGTTTATACATTAACAATTACATTTAAGCCTAACTAAATCTTAAATAGTACATACAATTAAATTAAGAAAATATATAATTTTTAGTATATTAAACTGGTAGCAACAATCATTGGTAACACTTTACAATAAGGTTGTGTTATTTAATATTTGTTATTGTATTTGCTAACATGAACAAACAATGAACGATACATTCATTACAGTATTTGTTTACGTTAGTTAATGAAAATGATGTCACTCATTGTTGGTTTGTTACCTCATGGTGCATTAACTATTGTTAACAAGCATGAATTTGTATTTTAATAAAGCATGACTAAATGTTGAACTATGATTAATAATTTGTATATGCATTGTTCATAATTAGTTCATGTTTGTAAACATTATCTAATGAAACCTTAGTGTAAAATGTGACTCAATCATTACTGATAATGATATCAAACATTAGCTTAATATTTTAGTATTGTGATGACCACATTTAGCATTGCTTGGAGGAAAACTGTGATTGTGTTTCAATAATTTTCCTCCAGTAATAACTAAAAAATTTTGCTCTCTGTCAGACTCGTCCTCTTCGTCTGATGATGAGGCGGTGTCCAGTGAAAGTGCAGGCCCTCAGCAGTCCTCAGACACTTGGATTAACAGCTCTCTGCACGGCTCTTCCACCTCCTCCTCTGCCTCCTCTACGCTCTCACATGGCGAATCTCGACCCACCCAGAACCCTCAGCCTCAGTCCCAGCAGCTGCCACCTCCACCCGCTCCTGCCCACCCGCCACACTCACACTCGCAACCCTCCGCCCTGGCAGAGGCCTTCGCCCAGACACGCATTGGTGAGCCATGCTTGACCCTAACATCTTTATCACTGTATATCATTTTTATGCACATGACTGCTGGGTTTCCAATTATGGGTCACACTTTCAGTTTGGAAGTTCAATTCGATAATACTAAAAGAAATGATTTCTGTGTAAAACATAAGACTGTGTTAACACAAATAATCCATATGCTCAGTGATATTTGGGTGAAAAGTATATTGCACTTTGTGTTTTATTTTTGATTTTGTTCATCCTAGTACCCAGCAGGCACACAACGTCTGCATGACGTCAAATTAAAGTTGTACCCCAACATCGTGGGGACGTTGCATTTTGTTTGGAAATGAAAATCAGGTAGACATCAGAACTAAATGTCAACAATCATTGCTAACATTTTATTGGTAACACTTAAGATTTTGATTGCTATACCTGACGAATAAATGTCAGTATTTGATGTCTTTATGACGTTAATGTAAGATGCTGGGTCAACGTTGGAATTTGGTCACTTTCCAACATAACCCAAAGTCAACCAAATATTAACATAATTTGATGTCGTTATTGGACGTAAAAATTACCTAAGACACAGGCTAGACATTGAATTTTGGTCACCTCAGGTCACAACCTAAATCTGACCTAAAATTAACTTCTTATGACATTGTGTGCCTGCAAGGTAGCCTTTAAAAATTAGATGTATTAACTGTGTGGAGAAAAATGGCACCACATTGCATGCCAAAACAACATGTCAAAAATGCAGGTTTATTTGATGTCAAAACTTTGACGTACATTTGACGTCCACACACTGATGCCCTAATTGCATCCAATAAGAAATGCTTGGTTATTTAAACCCAAATTGGGCCAATTATGGACTAACCCATACTAGGGCTGGGCGATTTGGCCTAAATTTCACCAAAATCTCAGTTAATTGAACATTCTAACTCGATAACGTTTAATGAATGATTAATTAATTATTCTATTTTTTTAAATGAAGGTTGCATTACTTGATTTTAAAATAATTGAAGGAAACACACACTATCTACTATCTATGATTATTTATTGAACATTAGCATTGAACAACTGAAATTAAAACCCACATTGCCTAAAACAGTCAAAATTTTCTTATAAAATTGTAATGTAACAAAATAAATTATTTTCAATGTTTTTCATATTAAGAAAATAAAGTAGTATCTCTTCTAAATAAAATAACTATTGTATATCCTGTAAATAATATAGAACAGTGCATTTCTTGCATCTTCGGTAAACAAATATTTTAATGTAAAGAAAAATTTGAATGTAATGGAATATATGCCCCCTCAAGGCATGTCTGGTGCAGCTTCCAATCATCATCAACGAAGTGCAAAGCTAGGCTCAAGAATGGATCCATCGTCCTACTTGACCAGAGATCATATGTGGCTGTGCCGGACCATATAAATCAGCCTTAATAGAGTGAGGTTACGTAACTTCACACGCGATGGGGAAAGTAATCGGAAAAATCGACCTTGAAAATTTAGATTGATTATAGTTTCTGAATATTGATTTCAATTACTTTTCGATTTATTGCCCAGCCCTAACCAAAACATTGGGTTAAATTTAGACCTATTAATTTGATTAAAATAAAATGATATTAATTACAAATTTTAATTAAAAAATTTAACCCAGCAGTTGGGTTAGTCCATATTACAGCCAGAACTGGGTTGAAAAACCCCAACATTTTTTAGAGTGTAAACACATCAAACATCGATTACAGGACTGTCACGGCCCAGCATTAAACTTCCTTAAACTGTGTTACACCCATAATTTATGCACAGCATCATGGGACATGTGAATACACATTTATTCATTTGTAAAATTTGGTTTCAAGTTTTCCTTTTTAATTATTGCTTAACCAGACATTTTTTGCAAGTGCATTCTTTGCTTAATTCTTTATCTTTTATGTTTTTTTTTCTGCCATATGTTTATTTTCTGTTCATCATTTGTGACTGTCAGTGCGAAGGATAGGAAGAGGTAAAACTGAGTGTTAATAATCTTTCACCTTGCCCTGTGTGTCTAAGATTTGCTGTGATTTATGAATATTATCACATGCCCCAGCATCAATCCTCTGCTCCACCTTTGTGTTTAAAGCATATGAATGATTGGTCCATCCATACAAGCTGAAGAAAAATGACTAAAGCTTTATAGTGATGCGGTTGAGCTTGTAATGTGGTTCAGGACTGATCATCCATACCTTAATCCACATCTGATCCCAGACTGTTTATTTATAGAGTGTGTTTTCCTGCATATAACATATACCCTGAGTGTGTGTAACATGTCAACAGGTGTAGGCAAAAACTGTAGACAGTAGGGGTGTAAAGATGCACACAAAAAATACAGCTTGGTGCAGTCTTAAGCTTGGTAAAGCCTAGTAAAAGTTGGACACCAGAAGCAGTTGAGTGCAGGCCAATACCTAATTTGACATTGATTTTTATACATTGCTAAGTTATGCTAATAGATGCGCAATGGTGATGTCGGCATGGGTACCCTCATAGAAAACAGTTGTAATGGAGGCCAGCTAGCGAAGTGCTTTGCAGGTAAACCTCACTCCTCTGACCTCAAAGATGCTAGAGGCCATTGTCTGTAGCCTCTTGTTAGAGCAACACACTTACATACAAAGAATCACCAGGTTCGAACCCAGTTCAGAATGGGATAGGTGCAGTAAGCATGGTGGGTTACACGTGGGGACTTGTCCGGGATGGGAGTGAGGTTTAGGGGGGTGAGTGTAATGGAGGCCAGCTAAAGTGCTATGCAGTTAAACCTCAATATTCTGACTTCAAATGGTACTCTAATGACAGACGGTAGAGGCCATGGTCTTTAGCCTCCTTGTTATAGCAACCAACTTCCATACAATGAATCGTCGTTTCGATCCCAGCTCAGAATGGGATGGGTAGAGTAAGCATGGTGTGTTACATGTGGGGGCTCGTCCGGGATGGGAATGAGGTTTAGGGGGATGAGTGTAATGGAGGCAAGAGAGCGAAGTCCTATGCAGGTAAACCTCACTGCTCTGACGTTAAAAGGTGCTCTAGCCCTAAAGGCCATGGTCTTTAGTTTTCTTGATGAAGCAACCGACTCCCATAAAAAAAATCGCTGGTTCGATCCCAGCTCAGACCATGCAGTAGGACCGGTGGGTTACACAAAGGTTCGAATTCTAAAAGGCATGCTGTGGCATGGCACTTCATGCTTGATGTATAATGGGCTTTTATTTAGTCCATTTTAGGGAAAAAAAGTGAAATTCTTTATCAAATAGTAGTATATTGAATAGGTTAAAGATCTGTCTTTAATTACACTACTGTGTCAAGAAGGATATTTCTGCAAATGGTATAAATGAAACAGACAGCCCTATTGCAATATTTGAACATTTCATTTTGTTATTTTAGGCTAATATATTAGAAATATTTACAGGAATACTCGTCTATTTAAGTTAATTTAGTAATTTAATAAATCCAGGCATTTATTGCTTGAATATCATAATGAAATGTATGGCATTTTAAATAGAATAATTAGTTTTTTATTAAAAGCAACAAAGCAAAAAACGTCTTGTCCTCATTGGGGATGATGTTTGCTAGTCAAATTTCATCCACACATCAGCTGAAGACATCAGCTGTCTTCCATTGACCTTGAGATTAAAATGAACAAGCTTGCAAAAAGACGTTTTAGACAAATCTCTACTCACACAGTGGTTTAAACCTCAATGTATTTGTTTTGATCTCATGTATACCCACATTTGTTTAAAATGCAGACTCATGGTCATGCGAAAATATCCCCAAATTGTTTGTGCATAGAAAGTTCACACATACAATTAATGTCGCATGGTTATTCCATTTTCTTTTGGACTTATACAGTTGTTCGTTGCACACAATCAATAGTGTGTTTGACAGCAAAGTTGAGAAATATTATTGAAGAAACCATTGAACCAATGAACCATTATTTCAGTCTTGAGTGCCACATGATCCTTCTGAAATCAGTGTAATATCCTGATTTAGTGTTAAATAAACATTTCATATCATTCAGTTTAAAACAGTTGTGCTGCTTAATACTTTTGTAGAAAAATTTAATATTTTATCATCTTGGAAAAAGATGAAACTTTGAAGAATATCATTTATATTTTAAGTCTTTTCTATAGGTTGTACTGAATCTTTTGCCTAATAAACAAACAACTCTTAGAGACTAAGGCTACCTAAATCTTAAATGAGAGTCAATTATACCATTTAGATGACATTAAACCGATTTTTTTTGTTGAACAAGCTGGCGTAAAGCGGTCATGAACCAATTATACATCCAAAAACATCATTTGTAAGTAATAGACTATTCCTGTCCTGTTTGGATCTCATCATCTAAACACACAGTATGAATAGTCATGCCAGATTGTAGGCTCAGAAGTAAAATGCCTACTGGTATTATGATGTCGTCAAGGGAATTTTGATTTGACAGTTCATGACCCCTTTAAAGATTTGATGATGGGATTCGAGTGATTAATCTGTGTTCTTTTGGAGCAGATCCAGTTGGAGGAGTCGGGCCTCCTGAAGTGCCATCACAAGCCCAGGCCAGAGGCTCTCGTGTGGATCTGCCGGCCAATGCTGTGGTGCGAGGCATGAGTCGAGGACAGAGCCGCTCCAGCATGATGGAGACAGCAGACGGTACTGAGAGAGAGTGTGTGTGTGTGTTAACTGGTTTTAGACAAACTGGCTTAATGACGTTGGTATGACCGAGGTATCACAAAGTTGAGGTGGTTTATGTGGACAGGTCCTGTGAAGACCTTTGAATTATGCACTTTTTGTGGATGTTTGATGATTTCTAAACTGAAAAATGAAGAGAGAGTGGGACATAGTGTAGCTCCTCCCCTTTAAAAAAAAACAGCCTATAGTGTTTTTGTTTTATCACCACTCTGCCAGTGAGAGTGGTTGAGCTCAATCACATCAAATGTAGAGTCTTAAAGGGGAGGGGCATGTCAGATACCGGAGAGCATTTGATTGGTCACAATTTAATGAAGATCTAAATTATGAGGTGACGTAAATAAAACCGTTGATTCCTTTAGGCGACATTGACAAACTACAAGCTTTACATGTTTATATGAGTTTTATATCTCGTAATAAACCCAAATTTTGTCACTGTTTTGGTGCGCACTAGCTTATAGATATCCTAAAAATTAACAATACTAATACTAACATCCAAAAAACTTTATTTTAATTTCATCAGAGCTTTAAAAATCATACTTAAAGGAATAGTTTACCTGATAAAAATGAAAGTTACTAAATAATTTACTTACATTCAAGCTATCAAGCTATTTATGTGCAGTCAGAATTATTAGCCTCCCTTCAATTTTTTTTTCTTTTTTAAATATTTCCCAAATGATGTTTAACAGAGCCAGGACATTTTAACATTATGCCTGGTAATATTTTTTCTTCTTAAGAAAGTCTTATTTGTTTTATTCCAGCTAGAATAAAAGCAGTTTTTCACTTAAAAAAAAACATTTTAGGGTCAAAATTATTTGCCCCTTTAAGCTATTTCTTTTTTTGATAGTCTACAGAACAAACCATCGTTATACAATAACTTTCCTATTTACCCTAACCTGCTTAGTTAACGTAATTAATCTAGTTAAGCCTTAAATGTACCTTTAATCTGTATAGAAGTGTCTTGAAAAATATCTAGTCAAATATCATTTACTAACATCATGGTAAAGATAAAAGAAATCAGTTATTAGAAATGAGTTGTTAAGATTATTATGTTTAGAAATGTGTTGAAAAAATCTTCTCTGTGTTAAACAGAAATTGGGGAAAAAAATAAACAAGGGGCCAAAAATTCTGGGGGCTAATAAATCTGACTTCAGCTGTGTAGGGCTTTCTTCTTTAAAAATGAACACAGTCAAAGTAGTTGTACATTTTAGCCTACCTTCTTCCATGCTGTATAATTGTTATGCTTAAAAGCCATAAGGAAGGATGAGGAAACGACAGAAAAACCTTTTAGATATTTAATGAACTAACTGGAGGCACAACTAAAGACGTTCAGAATGGATGGTAATCCTGTGAGCTGTGTTTATATGCATATGTGTCTTATTTCAGGTGTCATATGTCGTATATTTCAGTTGCGCATAACTTACATTCGTAACATTTAACAAGTCAGTGATTTAAGTTTATAATTTAAAAATGAGAACTATATATTTTTCAAAAACACATCAATCTGCTTCATAAAACATGCATTAACACTCTGGGTATGGATTTATGTGCTTTTAGAAAGCTTCAAAATAAAAGTCACTGCTCAACATTGTTATTTAGGATGCAAGAGCCAGAGGTATAGGGTAATTTATATTATTTGGGTGAACTATTACTTTAAGGAGTCTTTTGACATTGAAAGTTTGTCACAATTTTTTCTGCGGGGGTTGGTTTAAGGTAGGGGTTCCCAAACTTGGTCCTGGAAGGCCGGTGTCCTGCATATATTAGTTCTAACCCCAATTAAACACACCTGAACTAATCAAGCTCTTCCTATGCATACTAGAAACTTCCAGGGAGGCGTGTTGAAGGACGTTGGATCTAAACTATGCAGGACACCGGCCCTCCAGGACCGAGTGTGGACACCCCTGGCTTAAGGCGTAGGGTTATAGTAGGGTAAAAATAATTAGCAGGTTTTCTCAAGGGCTGCACAATATATCTTTTCAGCATCTGTATTGCAATGTGATGCAAAGATACATTTTCTTGAAATTAGTAAAACAATTAAGACTGTGTTCAGTGTAATTTTGCGTTTGATTATTAAGGTTTACTACCTGAATACTGTTAGATTCTCCAGAAAACTAAAATCGCAGGTTATTTCACTTTTATCTTTGCTCTTTTATATCTAACTTTGCTTTATTTTTTAAATAATATTTATTGCACAATTCACTACCATACAGAATCATTGCCAGTCATTTTAAATGAACAACTTCTTTCCGAACAGAGCTTTTCAAGTTATCTGCTGAAAATATATTCAGGTCACAATACATATTGCAGAAATCTAAATATGGCAATAGCAGATTTTTCCAGTATCATGCAACCCTAGTGTTTACGTTATAAATTACATTACGCTTATGGAGTGTCCTCATAAACTACCAAAACCAACCAAATGAGTGTGTGTGTGCACAGGAGTTAAAAAGAAAACATATGTTTGTAGTGTGCTGCATTAGACATACATACTGTACTTTCAAAATGTATGTCCTTTTCATAACTTTCATGCTTCAGAACTTTGTGTTAACATCTCAGTAGAAACATGTATAAAGTCTTACTGAATGCTGTGTTGGATTGCTTCATTAATCGCATCCCGTTTCTTTTTTCTTTTCTACCTTTTATCCACTTGTGTCATGTTGCTTTTCTCTGTCAGTGAGAAGAGTAGGCAGAGGTAATGATTGGTCTTTTGTCCCATAGGTAGCCTTTAATCCTGTGTGTTCGTGGTTGTATTTCGTGTTTGTTACACAGAGAGTGTGTGGACCAAAGCGAAACCCTGCACTTCTTTTAGGAATAAAGACTAATAGATCACTCATCCCTCCATCTCTGCTTACATGTGGTATTAACTCAGGCCTGATACTTTGTAACACATCAAAGTTGCCTTATTTATAAACCAGTCTGATCATTAAATTAATAATTCAGATTTTTCCATGATCTATAGTTATTCACTCCTTTATTTATTAATTTTTTTAATATATATGAAATCTAAAAAACATTGGTGTAAAACTTAAAAATGCACAACTGTTAAATGTTTGGAGTCTGAAAGATTTATTTTGCTCATCAAGGCTGTATTGATTTGATTGAAAATGCAGTATATCAAACCGTTTCACTTTTTAAAAATTTAAAAAATAGATTTTTAAATAAATATATTTTAAAACTCATTTGAATTTTCAGCATCACTTGATCTTTCAGAAATTATTGAAATATGCTAAATTGGTGCTCAAGGAATATTTACTGTTATTATCAATACTGAAAATGGTTGAAATCAAGTAAAAAATATATAAAAAGTCATAAAAAAAATCATCACACTTTCCAATGCAAATAAATATGTACATATTTGCTGGCGGCTAGCTCTATGCAACTCTCACATGTTAGTCCGCTAAAGCTAAGCAGGGATGTGCCCGGTCAGTATCTGGATGCGAGACCACATTTGAAAGCTAGGTTGCTGCTGGTAGTGGTGTCAGTGAGACCAGCAGGGGCGCTCAACCTGCAGTCTGTGTGCGTTCTAATGCCCCAGTATATTGAAAGAGACTCTATACTGCTCAGTAAGTGCCGTCTTTCAGATGAGACATTAAATCAAGGTCCTGACTCTATGTGGTCATTAAAAATTCCTGGATGTTCTTTGAAAGAAGAGTAGGGGTTTAATTTTGTAAGTAGGGCCAAATTTTGCCTACTGGTCTCTGTCCATCATGGCCTCCTAACCATCCTCATATTATAATTGGCTTCATCACTCTTCTCTCCTCCAATAAGCTGGTGTGTTGTATGTACAATATGGCTGTTGCCCACTGGTGGTGAATGAGGAGAATGAAGCGCTTTGAGTGTCCAGAAAAAGTGCTAAATAAATGTAAGGAATTATTATTATTATTATTATTATTATTATTATTATTAACAATATTATCATTTTTACTATTATCATTATTATCATTATTATTATCAATATTATTATTATCGTTATTATTATTATTATTATTATTATCAATATTATTATTATTATTATTATTATTATCATCATTATTATTATCAATATTATTATTATTATTATTATTAAATAAAATGTTCAGTATTGCTGGTTCGAGCCTCGGTTGGGTCAGTTGGCGTTTCTGTGTGGAGTTTACATGTTCTCCCTGCGTTCTCATTGGTTTCCTTCGGGTGCTCCGGTTTCCCCCACAGTCCAAAGACATGTGGTACAGGTGAATTGAGTTGGCCAAATTGTGTTTGGATGTTTCCCAGTGTTGGGTTGTGGCTGGAAGGGCATCCGCTGCGTAAAACAGATGCTGGATAAGTTTGCGGTTTATTTCGTTGTGGCGACCCCAGATTAATAAAGGGACTAAGCTGAAAAGAAAATGAATGAAAAAGTTCAGTAACAGCACATTTTATTTACAATAAACTTTTGTATCGCTAAAAGTCTTTATCGTCAACATTTAATAAATCCTTGCTTTAAATCTTACTGACCTCAAACTTTTGATTTGTTGTGTTTGTATGATTTTAGGTTTAATTATTTGCATTTTTTTGCTATAGCTGGCCATCTTGGGTCCAGGACTGATAAATACCACTGTAGGAGAGTCTGATACATTTAAATACATTCGTACTTCCGCTCTAGTCATGTTTTATGAACTCCCAGGTCAGTTGAAAGAGTGTGTGTGTGTGTGCCAGTGTGTGTTTGTCTCATCCCACCCTGCCTGACCCCAATGCTGGTGTAGGTGTTCCAGTGTCCAGTCGTGTGTCCACTAAGATCCAGCAGCTTCTAAATACACTCAAACGACCCAAACGGCCACCGCTCAGTGAGTTCTTCATGGATGACCAAGAGGAGATTGTGGAAGGTATGTCCATCAGCTCTGAAAGAATGCTAAGAATTGTTGTCAGTGCCTAAAATCCTCCATCATTGAGTGACAAATGCATCTTTTTTCATAAATCTAGCAATGTCCAGAGAACTTAGATTGTGCATTTGAAATGTTTTTAATGAAAATGGTTAAAACTCTGCAGAGGACCAGTATTTTAAAAGAGAATTTCCCCTGCTGTATTCTTTCCAAATAAAAGCCCTGTGGTTTAACAGTTAAAAGCAAAGCATAAATATTAATTTTAAGGGTTTATAAAAATAATAATCATACGTTTATACAAAGTTATAATAATAATAATAATAATATTTTATCTAATATTAATAACTCATTTTAGTAGTCATAGTAAGGGTAGAATTTGCAGTTATAATATTATTGTGATTTTACCATTAATAACTTTTTTTTAAATAAATACAGTTATTGATTTAATTTTAATCATTTACTTCAGTAAAAACAATATTATCATACAATTGTATTATTATATGCATTTATTTATATTTTTATGAATTTTAGTACTCAGGTATATTATAGTCATATTTACACATATAATCTGTATCATTCGATAAAATAAAAACAGTACATTTTAGTAGTCATAGTAGTGGTTCTATAAGTAGTTATATTATAATGTTTTTTACAATAATAATTTTTTTTTCAAAAGAATTTTGGTTATAGATTTAACTTAACATTAATATTTTAATTCAATAATAGGAATATTATACAATTTTATTATTATATGCATTTAATTATATTTTTAATGATTTTTAAAGTTGAACTTTATTATTGTGAAGTTTACACATGTAATCTGTATCATTTGATAAAATATTTAAAATTTATATTAGTAGTCATAGTAGGGGTAGAATAAGTAGTTTTATTATTATAAATTTTACATTAAAAAAAATCATTTAATTTAATATCAACAATATAAGACCATTTTATGATTGTATGCATTTACAAAATTTTTCATGATTTTTTACTATTCAAATGTATATTGTGACATTTATGCATATAATCTGTATAACTGGTAAAATATTAATAACTAATTTTAGTAGTCATAGTAAGGGTAGAATTAGTAGTTATAATATAATTATGATTTTTACTTTAATAACTTACTTTTTTCAAAATAAATACAGTTATTGATTTAATTTTAATCATTTACTTCAGTAATAACAATATTATACAATTTTATTATTATATGCATTTATTTATATTTTTATGAATTTTACTACTCAAATATATTATAGTCATGTTTACTCATATAATCTGTGTAATTTGATAAAATAAAAATAACTAATTTTAGTCATAGTAGTGATTGTATTGGTAGTTATGGTGTTATGGATTTAATTTTAGTCATTTAATTCAGTAATATCAATATTATTATATGCATTTACAATGTTATTATTATAATTATTTTTGTTATGTAACTTATTACCTTCAGCAATTCAGTGGGGATTTAATTATATTATAACAACATTAATAACACATCTTCAAGTTTGGTCGTCTGGCTGCAAAAGCATTGACCCACGTGTTTGTCCTCCTCAGTTCCTCGGGCAGATCCGAACACCCCGAGGCCCGAAGGCCGTCAGATCATCCCGGTGAAGGGTGAGCCGCTGGGTGTGGTCAGTAACTGGCCTCCTGCCCTCCAGGCAGCTTTAGCGCGATGGGGAGCCACACAGGGCAAGAGTCCTGCTCTCACCGCTCTGGACATTACAGGAAAACCACTCTATACACTCACGTTTGGTAAGAAGGAGCAAAACACTTATGCTGATTGAATGCAGATGCTGGCGTTGGTTTTACAGCTGAGTGATTGTGTGTGATTGACAGGGAAACTGTGGAGTCGCAGTGTAAAGCTGGCCTACACGCTCCTCAACAAACTAGGCACCAAAAATGAGCAGATCCTCAAACCAGGAGACAGAGTAAAAACAAACAAACAAACAAAACTATAATTCATGTTTAGATTATTACATGACGATGTTTTGCTGGTGTATAAACGGTTCAGTCATTTGAGTATTTATACTAATGTTATTTTAGTGTGTATGTGCTATTGAAGTAGTCTTTCATATTTTAAATGAGCTTTTATTTTAACGACATTTCAATTTTAATTTGGGTTTTAAAATTCATGCTATGTGTTTAGTGATACTTTAATGATGAGTGATACTAAGCTTTTCACTCCTCTTAGCACACGTGCTGCTGATTATGTGACAATAAAAGTGATTTGATTTGATTAATAGTTTTAAATGTTATTTTTATTAATTAAGCTTTATTTTTATTGTAGTTTAGTTTTAACAGTTTTTTTATTTTTAGTCATTAATATTTTAAATGAGCTTTTATTTATATGTTTGAAGTCTTCATTTGAATTTGGGTTTTAAAATGTATGCTATGTATTTGGTAATACTTGATACTTTTAAATGTTATTTTTATTAAGCTTTATTTTTTTATTGTAGTGTTATTTTAGCAGTTTTTATTACTTTATAATTTTTCAATTTATTTTATGAGTTTTTCATTAGATGTAATGATACATTTCATTTCAGATTTTATTTGTCAATAGTCAAATACAGTACATTAGTTAACATAAACTAAATAAGAATTCTTTTACAGCAATTTTTAATATTTAATAATATTATTCTCTATGAACACATTATTAACAAGAACATAAACATTTATTAACTAACATGTTGCTAAATGCTGTTAAATGCTTTTGCAAGTAACAAATGATATCATTTTAGTTTTACCTAATAAAAGCACTGTCATTTACTTCATATTGTTGTATATATTGATAAAAGCAATGTTTTTTTTTTATTCTGGCATTTTCTTTGAATCATTTGCAAACGTGGCTTTGTTTTTGATTCAGGTGGCGCTGGTGTATCCTAACAGTGACCCCGGTATGTTTTGGGTTGCGTTTTATGGTTGTTTGTTGGCTGAAGTTATTCCTGTCCCCATCGAGGTTCCACTGTCCCGAAAGGTACCAAACATTTGACAAAAATACATTAAATGGAGCTTTCAAAATCCAATAAAGTGTTAACATTTGAACTTGTCATTGCGATGAAACAATTTCCGTGTGTTTTTACAGGATGCTGGGAGCAGCCAGGTTGGCTTTTTGTTAGGCAGCTGTGGTGTGGGTCTGGCTTTGACCAGTGAAATCTGCTTGAAGGGTTTACCAAAAACCCCCACTGGAGAAATACTGCAGTTTAAAGGTCAGAGACTTCAAAGTACTGATCCATTACCTTTCAAAAGCTGGTGAGTGTTGGGAATTTTATATTGGGTTAAGAGTTTTATGTTCTATGTAAATTTGATGGACACAATGATCATAGCAATGCCTTCCAAAATGTCTCTTGGACTAAAATTGAAAGCCAAACCAAACCAAAATGAATACAAATTATTTAGTGATATTATACAGAATTATACACCCTCCTAAATTATTAGGCTCTCTGTATATTTTCCCCCACTTTCTGTTTAATGGAAAGAAGATTTAATAATTTAAGATTAAGATTTAATAACTAATATCTAATAACTGATTGCTTTTTTCTCTCCCATGATGAGGCTATATAATATTTTTACTAGATATTTTTCAAAATACTAGTATTCAATTTAAAGTGCAATTTAAAGGCTTAATTAGGTTAATTATGTTAACTAGGCAAGTTGTGGTAATTAGGCAAGTCATCACAACAGTTTTTTCTGTAGACAACAGGACAAATATTGGGGCTAAAAATTTTGAACTTAATATATATATATATTTTTTTAAGCTGCTTTTATTTTAGCTGAAATAAAACAAATAAGACTTTCTCCTGAAGAAAAAATATTATAGGAAATACTGTGAACAATTCCTTGCTCTGTTAAACATCATTTAGGAAATATTTGAAAAAGAAAAAAATTACAGGAGAGCTAATTATTTTGAATTCAACTGTATAACGTTTGCTATATATTAAATTGTGAAGACGTTTTTCAGTTGAGCGAAAGTCCGTGACGGTCTGACAAGTTTCAAATGGTTCACCATAAAAGAGGAATTTGTTACAATACAGTCATGCAATGGCTGATCTGCCCCAAAATGAACACATTTGATCTTGGCCTGAACACATCTACAGTACATGACAATATTAATCTACAGTAATAGCACCACCTGCTGACAACAGGAAATATTTTGTACGCTACCACAAACAATGTCCAATCTGGGAAATGGGAAAATGTACCTTTTGGCTTTACTGTCTATCCTAATCGAAAGGAAAATTTTTTCATATCTTCATTAATTTTCCTCTGGCTTAGTTAGAAATGAACCACCAACTATTCAGGCATGTGTTTTACGCAGTGGATGCCCTTTTAGCTGCAGGCCAGTAATGGAAAGGAAATTGCATTCATTCATTTATTTTCCTTCAGCTTAGTCCCTTTATTTATCAGGGGTCACCACCGTGGAATGAACCGCCAACTTATCCAGCAATTGTTTTACGCAGCGGATGCCCTTCCAGTTGCAACCCAGTGCTGGGAAACATCCATAAACACTCATTCACACTCATACTCTACGGCCAGTTTAGTTTATTTAATTCACCTATAGCGCATGTCTTTAGACTGTGGGGGAAACCGGAGCACCCAGAGGAAACCCACAACAAACACGGGAAGAACATGCAAACTCCACACTGAAATACCAACTGACCCAGCCAGGGCTTGAACCAACGACCTTCTTGCTGTGAGGCGAATGTGCTACCCATTGTGCCAACGTACAGCCCTAAATGAAAATTTACTAATAAGAATTGTAGGATATTGCTGACTGAAATAAGCTTGTACATCACCAGTATCAAAGACTCTCTAAACAAGAAAGCCCTACGCACAGAAAAAAACTCTAATAATATATTTATTTAATTATTACATATATCCATTTTGTATATTTGTATTTTGTTTCTATTTACCCCCTTAAATGTATATATTTTGTTGTACAATGAATGTAAAAATATGAAATGAACATATGAATCACTGACATTTCTATTTACCCAATTTAACATATATTTCCCATTTATATATTTGTTTGTTGTTATGTCAAGTCAGCCAGGTGTGAGGGCTCTTTCTGTGCTGCTCGCAGATTTAATTATACATTTTTTTCTCTTTTTTACAAATTTTATTTTTATTGACAAATTTTTTACAGTTTACAACAGAACATTTTACATTCAAAAATATGCAATTTTAAAACATTCAAATGGAATAATAAACAACTGCAACAACAACAGTAACAACAACAGCAACAATGTGTAGTGGGTAGCACATTCGCCTCATCAAAAAGGTCGCTGGTTCAAGCCTCGGTTGGGTCAGTTGGCGTTTCTGTGTGAAGTTAGCATGTTCTCCCGTGTTGGCGTGGGTTTCCTCCAGGTGCTCTGGTTTCCCCCACAAGTCCAAAGTAAGGGGTATAGATGAGTTGGGTAAGCTAAATTGTGCATAGAGTGTGTGTGAATGAGTGTGCATGAATGTTTCCCAGTGATGGGTTGCAGCTGGAAGGGCATCCGCTGTGTAAAACATATGCTGGATAAGTTGGCGATTCATTCTGCAGTGGCAACCCCAGATTAATAAAAGGACTAAGCCCAAAGTGAATGAATGAACATTGGGGGGCTTACATTGTTTCAGATTTAATTCATTCAGCAGTTGTTCTAATTGTGTTTCTCATAGGTTGGCCCAGATTAAAATGGGTGGTGACCGACTCCAAATACCTCACAAAGCCTTCGAAAGACTGGCAGCCTCACATCCCAACAGCCAACACAGACACGGCATACATTGAAGTAAGAGCACGTTTCATTTGTCTGAATGTGGTTATGTGTCTTCAAGGCATGTAAACCTCTTCCTGTGGTTCTTTCATGCAGTATAAGGCCAGTAAGGAGGGCACAGTGATGGGGGTTGCGGTTTCCAAAGTGGCCATGCTAACACACTGCCAGGCGCTCAGTCAGGCCTGTAACTACTGTGAGGGTGAGTGATGCTGTTGCAGCTAGTCATGCTGCTTCATGGTCTGCTCTCTTGGAGAGTTAATGAAACTGTTCTGCATGCAGGTGAGACACTGGTGAATGTTTTGGACTTTAAGAAGGACATGGGATTGTGGCATGGAGTTCTAACGGTGAGAGGAAATAAATGTGTATATGTCATCACTGGTAATGCTGAATTCACCTAAAAGCAGCTGTGTATGTGTGTTTCAGAGTGTGATGAACCGAATCCACACAATCAGCGTTCCATATGCAGTAATGAAGGCCTGTCCTCTGTCCTGGGTTCAGCGGGTTCATATACATAAAGGTTCAGAGAGACAAAACTAAATGACTATTCAGTCCTCTAGACCCATTTGCTTTGATTTCACAAACGTCTGTGGTCTTACAGCACGGGTGGCCCTGGTGAAGTGCCGTGACCTGCATTGGGCGATGATGGCGCACAGAGATCAGAGAGACACCAGTCTGGCCTCTCTGCGTATGCTAATTGTTGCTGACGGCGCCAATCCTTGTGAGTTATGCTAACAGGCCTCCTGTAGAGATGTGGCTATTTAATGTTCATATTCAAGGTTGCCACTCTTTTTAATCTCCTTTTATCTGCTTCTCTTTTGAATTTAGGGTCTGTTTCATCATGTGATGCATTTTTGAACGTATTCCAGGCTCACGGTTTGAAGCCAGAAGTCATCTGTCCTTGTGCTACGTCACCTGAGGCCATGACCGTCGCCATTCGCAGGTATAGCATTTTTAGATCATAGATATATACATTAGATGTCGCCTGGCCTATTGTTGTCTATTGGACGGAATGTGTCAATAGCGCCGCCATCTTGCTACAGGGTAGCGTTCCTTTGAAATTAATGCGGGACCAAGGTACAGTGGAGGACTGTGGCCATCCAAAGCCAGAGATATACACAAATACACATATATCTGTGATCGGGAGTTTTCCTGGATGTTAGTATGTAATTTTTTTTCTAATTACGAAAATTATAATTTTACATCACTTTTCTACATTGATGGATCAGTGACCGCACGAGTATTCCTGACAAAAAGCTTGTGTTTGTGTGTACAGAAATACTATTCACCCTCCCTGTTAAATGTGATCTAATCATGTCCTGAAACACACCTCCTCTCCTGCTTTCACTTCTCATACTGACGGAGGGAGCGATTTGTTTGTGAATGAATCCCCCGAACGATTCTTTCACTAACGTTAGCCGACAATAATACAAGTTTCTGGCAGCGCAGCATCTCGTTGTCATATTTCTTTTGCATTGTTTGCTGATTTTATTCAACAAAACTAGCATAAGCCGAGTGTTTAGTGCGAGTTGGTGCTGCTTTGCCGTATGGTGAATGCAGTAAGTGACTGTTATCATCAATAACGTTACCTGATTAGCACAAAAGTTCAGAACATACAAAAACAGAAAAAAACTTAATATTACCTATGAAATGTTCTGCCTTTGTGCTTTGTTTTCTTTGTTTGCTCGTTACTACTCCAGTAGACAGCGCTAAAGTCCCGCATCTTCACGTTATAACACTGTCTTGACTAGTGCGGTTGAATGACATTTGTCCTGGGAGCACTGTACCAATGTGGGGGCGCTATTGACGCATGCTCAGGGTCCCTATGTTTTTAGATAAGCTGCATTTTAACAGTGAATCCACCATGTAGTCAAATTTACACATTGCTGTCTTCCAAACATGCATAACAGATTTTCTATAAGATATCTAAATTTCTTAGTCATAGACATTAACCAACTATGTGTTTTTAGTTGTTTACAGCTACCAGTTGTTGGAAAATGTAGGTAAAACCTTATTAAAAATAGGGCATTTTAATCTGTATTCACAAGCACTTCTATAATGGCCCTATTTTTATTCTGCTATATTCACTATATTTGATTTGTTGATGTTAGTGGTCAATGCCCATTACCCACCTCCATATAAAAATTTGATATATGGCAGTATATGCAAATTACATACAGTTGAAGTCTGAATTATTAGTCCCCCTGAATTATTAGCCCTTGTTTATACCACAAGTGCTGTTTAGTCTGATAATGGGTTGATTTCATGGGTGACTGCTGTGTCCTGGGTCTGTTCAGCATCATAGTTGATAACTAATAATAATAATTTTTAGACTTTAGCCATTACGATGTGAACAATTTTGCTGCAAATTATATAATTTCAGATCGATATCACAATGTGTGAATCTCCAAAGTCAAGTTGGGATTATAATAATCAGCTACTACAGTTCAGAATGTGGGATTTGTGGAGTCTGCGCAAAGTTTACCTTAATATAGTGGAAGGTTTTTATTTGGAAGTGTTTCTGAAGACCTGGGACTGTGTGAGGTTTCAAAAACTGTGTGAAGTTATAAAGTTGAAGCTTTAACAAAGATTAGTATTATTTATATTTAAGACAAAACAGTGTTATTTTAAATATACCTGAATTTCTGTGCCTCAATACTGTTAGAGTCTACAGAAAACCATAAAACACAATTTATTTCATTTGCATCTTTGATGTAATTTACTTAATTTGCTTTGTTGTAATATGCATCCTTATTATATTTTATCTCAATTAATCTGAACTTATGAATTCCAAATAGTGCCACAAGTCATCTTTTGAAATTATATATATCGCAATATAAATTACAGACAAAAAAACAGTGCAATGTCAGTTTTTTTTCAATATTGTGCAGCCCTAGATATTAGTATGTGTTTCCTAACTCTGAGATGTTTCTCCAGGCCTGGGATTTCTGGTGCTCCTCTTCCAGCGAGAGCCGTTTTGTCCATGACTGGCCTGAGTCACGGGGTCATCAGAGTCAACACTGAAGACAAGAACTCGGCTCTCACCGTTCAGGATGTGGGACATGTCATGCCTGGAGGTGTGGGTTTGACATATTCACACCAAGATTAACTATAAAGATTACTGTAAAGACGACTAGTGTCCATCCTAATGCATAATAACGTGCTGTTTACACATTGCTGTTATGTCACTTACTGCTTTAAGTACTCAAGTTAAAGCCTTGTGAATTCTGATTACTCCATGTTTTTATATTTCATTCTGTGCTGTTATTGCTACAATTGTGGTGTGGGCTTTTAAATTATAATAAGTTTTATAGTAATCATACGTTTTAGTACCAAGTCCACACAGGCTCACACACTCTTCACGAACTATGTAGTATGGAAGTTTGGATATTAGGATAGTTGGTATACAAACTTTCTGTAGCTCAATTTGTAACATTTGTATAAAAGCATCTTCCAAATTCATAAATGTACATATAATGTAAATCTTCATTGTTGTGTTGTTGTTGTTTTCCATATCAGGCATGTGTGCTATATGTACATGTATGACATCTGTTTATGTGTGTTTTAGCATTGATGTGTATTGTGAAACCCGATGGGCCGCCTATGCTGTGCAAGACGGATGAGATTGGAGAGATCGTGGTAAACTCTCGCGCTGGTGGAAACATGTATTATGGCCTTTCAGGAGTTACTAAAAACACCTTTGAGGTAAGCTGTTATTTAAAAAATTCTAATCTAAAAGTATTCATTCATTTTCCTTCAGCTTAGACCAGGGCTATTCAATTGGCGGCCCGCGGGCCGAATCCGGCCCCCGAGGCACTTTGTTCCGGTCCTCCAAACAGTGACCAAGACATTAAAAATTAAATTTAGTTCAGTCGACAAACGGCCGCGATTGTTATGAAGTCATGTGTGTCTGTTCAATAACAGCATGAGCTGCAGTTAAAGGCTGCACAGAGGCGTGAGTCATCATAAGCGACTGGTGCGGGCAGCCGAAAACATGTTTGTAGAAAAGGCTATTTGTACAATGCACTGATACCGTTAATAGGGATGCAACAATTAGCCGATTTCACTATTAACTGCGCTTTAATTCGTCACAGTTTATTAATCGTAAAGTCTTCTCTAAGCCGCATTTCTGTTGCACGGAACGAAACGAAACCACTGCAAAATGCCAAGTTGCCTGTGCGCTAGTTTGAAGTTTGAAGTACACCGAGGCTAATACGCACACACACAGGATTAACTAAAGCAGCGGCCGTTCCCAAATCATGTCTTTTCCGCTTGCAAGTTTGTTATTTCTTAATGTAAGAATATATGACAATATGCGGGCGCCAGAGGAGCGACACGCTTGCGTCTTTCTGGACGCACGCAGTAGAAAACATCCCACGGTGAGAGTTGTGCGTGCCTTTCAGTGCAATGTAAACGAAAGATATGTTAGACTAATTATTATTAAAATGATTATGTATGCATGAATGCAGATGGCAACAACATTTAATCTAAATAGCTGTTTACCTAATATAAAGCTTGAATTTACATTAGACGTGATAACAGTGAAACCATGAGTATTCTTCAGACAATATAATTGTACAACCAAAATCTATAATTGTTATGCAGTTCAAAACATAACATATGAATGTGTCTGATTGTAGAAGAAGCCTACTTCAGCAATGCACTGCTTTTGTTGTGCTCTGAAATATAACATATGAATGTTTGTAAAAAAAAAAAAAAAAAGAAAGTCAATTGTACAATGCACTGATATTATGTAGTTTCAAAATACAATATATTAACATTCTAATGTAGAAAAAAGCCAACGTGGGTGTCTTAAACAGCAAACATATACAGCATATGGGCTCTTATATGCTGTTGTGTCATGACTCATATGGCAAGTCTCTCAGGCCCTTCGTTTGGGATGCTTTTCATGAACCGGCCCCCATGACAAACTAATTGAATAGCCCTGGCTTAGACACTTTATTAATCAGGGGTCGCCACAGCGGAATGAACAGCCAATTTATCCAGCATATGTTTTTACACAGCGGATGCCCTTCCAGATGCAACCCAGTACTGGGAAACACCCATACACTCTCTTGTTCACACACATACACTACAGCCAATTTAGTTTATTCAGTTCACCTGTCTTGTCTTTGGACTGTGGGGGAAACCGGAGCACCTGGAGGAAACCCATGCGAACACGGGGAGAACATGCAAACTCCAGATAGAAATGCCAACTGACCCAGCTGTGACTTAAACCAGTGACCTTCTTGCTGTGAAGCGTGTCACCTACTCAAATCTAAATAACATAGTAAATTTAAAGTTGTAGTAAAATGAGTATTTTGTTTTATTTTACATTTTATTTAATAATAATTTTTTTAAAAATCACAGAAAATCATTTTCCTAATATCTGTGAAATAATTTTTTTAAAAGAGTGTTTCACCTTCAAAAAATGTCCAAAAATGTTTTAAAAGAAGTGTTGGGCAAACATTAAACATGATCATTCATTCATTTTTCATCGGCTTAGTCCCTTTATTCATCAAGGGTCACCACAACGGAATGAACTGCCAACTTATCCAGCAGATGCCCTTGCAGCTGCAACTTAGCACTGGGAAACACCCATACACACTGACATTTACATTTATACACTACAGTCAATTTAGTTTATTCAATTCACCTATAGCGCATGTCTTTGGACTGTGTGGGAAACTGAAGCACCCGGAGGAAAGCCACACCAACACGGGGAAACATGCAAACTCCACACAAATGACCAAATGCTAACTGAATCAGCCGGGACTCAAACCGGTGACGTTCTTGCTGTGAGCCATTGTGTCACTCATAATCATGATTAATTGCATCCAAAATAAAAGTTTGTTTTGACATAATATATGTATGTATTGTACTCATTATGTAAATGTGATGCATACACATGCATAGAAACAAAACTGTATGTATATGTATATATATATATATATATATATATATATATATATATATATATATATATATATATATATATATATATATATATATATATATAAATACAGTCGAAGTCATAATTATTAGCCCCTCTGTTTATTTTTTCCCTGTATTTCTGTTTAGCGTAAGATTTTTTTCAACACATTTTAAAACATAATAGTTTTCATAACTTATTTCTAATAACTGATTTATTTTATCTGTGCCATGATGACTAATATTTTACAAGATATTTTTCAAAACACTTCTAGCAGCCTAAGGTGACATTTAAAGGCTTCACTAGGTTAATTAGGTTAACAAGGCAGGTTAGGGTAATTAGGCAAGTTATTGTATAACGATGGTTTGTTCTGTAGACAATCAAATGAAAAGTTAGCTTAAAGGGGCTAATAATACTGATTTTAAAATGGTTTTTACAAAAAAATTAATAAATAAGACTTTCTTCTTCAAAAAAAAAAATAAAATAAAAAAAAGAATAAAAATTCAAAGGGGGCTAATAATTTTGACGTCAACTGTGTGTGTGTTTGTATGTGTGTATTTATTTATTTATTATGAATATCTAAATATAAATAAGCATTTTCTCAAAATATGTGCCTGTGTGGATTTATATGTACTTAATAAATATACACTGTACACACACTTAAGTAATATAAAAATAAACTTTTATGATTAATCTTGATTAATTTTTGCCCAGCAAAATTTATAAGTCAAATTTTATCTTAACACCTTTTAGTTTTCCACTCTCAACAATGTCTCTACTCATTTTAGTCATCTGGTCAATGTTCCTGTTTTTTAAATTGATATATATATATGTCACACAATACTTGATCTTGCCTTGTTTTGAATCCTGCAGGTGATCCCTGTCAACGCTAGTGGTGCTCCTATTGGAGAAATCCCATTTGTACGGTCGGGATTACTGGGATTTGTTGGACCGGTAAGAGTTTGAAAAAACAAAACAAGAGAGAGAGTCAGTCCCATTTTTCAGTTAAAAACTTATTTTCCTCTCTTCTTCTTCTATAGGGTAGTCTTATTTTTGTGGTGGGTAAGAATGAGGGCCTGCTGATGGTCAGTGGTCGTCGTCACAATGCTGATGATCTAGTGGCGACGGCGCTTGCTGTGGAACCTGTCAAAACTGTGTACAGAGGCAGGTGAGGGTCCCCTGTGGAAACAGAGAGAACATTGTAGTCTTCATTCATTCATTCATTTTCTTTTCGACTTAGTCCCTTTATTATTCCAGGTCGCCACAGTGGTATGAACCGCCAACTTATCCAGCGCTTTAATCTGAATTGTGTATGTTTTGTAGGATTGCTGTGTTCTCGGTGACTGTGTTCTTTGATGAGAGGATAGTAATCGTAGCAGAGCAGAGGCCTGATGCTAGTGAAGAAGACAGTTTCCAGTGGATGAGTCGGGTTTTGCAGGTACAAGAAACTAAACTTCAGCTCCATTAAGTTAAAATAAATCTGAAATGAAATATAAATAAAGAACTGAAAATAAATTGTAATCTGAATTTTTAACTAAATAGAAATAAATTAACTTAAAATATAAAGCATAAAATATTCAAATAGGTAAATGTATAATTCAAAATGTTTGACTGATAAATACTATAGCATAAAGTATAACTAATACTGAAGTAGCACTGTCAACAGGTTAATGCATGTGATCTAATTTTCACCAAATTCTGGACACTTTTGTGTATGTTAAAGCAGTCAGTGATTTTCCATGGTTAAAAAAAAGGTAGTCCAAAATAGTCCAAGTCCAAGTCCAAATAGTGTTATATTCTGTTTACATTAAATGCCCATAAACATAAACAGTTTTTTTTCATTCATCGGTTTCAAGTACACATGAATTCAAAACTATCCTTATTGATTTTGTTAGCTCACATTGCAAGTTTTGTGGTGAACAATTTATGTGTGCATGTCATTAAGAATCTATTCTAATCTGCTCTTGTAATCTCAAATTAAAATCTGAAAATGCACTTTCTGTTTGTTTCCAGTTAAATTCTCAGATTACGTTTGTCTGAGGTATTGGGTGTGCTTAACATAGTTAACCACGCCCTTCCAACTGTCAGTTTTGACAGCGCTATGACAACAAACAGAAATAGTGTGTAGTGTCTGTTAGGTTGTAATAACTCTCCCAAAAACCCTTTCACGATCTTTCTGAATGAAATGCCTACTTAACTACATCCAATCAGCTCGCAGTAGAAAAAACAAGCCACGCCCACTGTATTATCATTTAACATTTAGTTTTTCTAGGAACTGCCATCACAATAGGAAAAAAACTGTCACAGCTTCCAGTACATGCAGACTAAAAAATGTATTAATCTTTATGTTTGATTAATATTTTGTTGGTTCTTGTTTTGTTTCTCAGGCAATTGATAGTATTCATCAGGTGGGTCTGTACTGTCTAGCACTGGTTCCTGCAAACACTCTGCCTAAAACTCCCCTGGGTGGCATTCACATCTCAGACACCAAACAGCTGTTCCTAGAGGGGGCACTACATCCCTGCAACATTCTCATGTGCCCACACACCTGCGTCACCAACATGCCCAAACCACGCCAGAAACAACCAGGTGTGTTTTTTAAACCATAAATCTGCTTTTACATACACAGTAATTGCTGAAATGCATTATTAGTGATGTAAAGTAACAATGTGTTTTGTTAATCATTTTCGACATTAGCATAAGGGGCCATTTACATGTTGCATCTAAAGAAGCCTATGGAAAATGTAAAGCGTGTCGCTTCCTCTACCAGTTTCAGTGCTCCTGTGGCATTGCTAAGCAACCATCAGCTGCATTCTCTGAGGAACCACCACTGACAAACCCTTGCTGTAGCTCTGATACAAGTTTTATTTGTAGAGAAAACAACTAAGCGGCATAGTGTACTCTGCGTTTGTTTGAGTTAGTCTACTGTTATAACTGAATTGTGTGTAATACGTACAAAGTGTGAAGCTGATTGTATAGTTCTTGTCACATTTTTTCTTTTAAAAAATAGCTATAAAAATAACTTAATCAAGACATACTGTTTTCCTCATTTCAAAACATTGCAAGACTAGAGAACGACATGCACATCATCAATTGAATATTTTGAATTTAATGTATGTCCTTTGTTGAATTTGTGTTGAATTTATCACTTAGTTTAAGAGATAAAGTCACCGTGTGCTTATAAAAATATCCTTCAAATGCTTACTGTTATGGACAGTCAACTCAGTTTTACAGGACACAGAAATGGCCAGATTTTTTACAGTATAAGTATACACTCCTGAGTCGTCTACTTGGGTGTTGAGTACCACTTAAGTACATTCATTGTCATCGTACACAAATGTGAAATGGCTGCGCTTGCGACATTCTAAAAAGGTTGAGGTGTTCAGATATCCAGCGTTCTCCACTGTAGTAATACCAAACCTGAGCATGCAAAAGACTCAAAAAAGTGTCATTGTTTTATTGCTACTTTGTGAGTGTCAATAAAACACTGACAAAGTGTTTCTTTTAAAATTATTTTGGTCAAAACTATTTTAGGCTAATTATTTAGCCTAAAACTAAAAATGGAACTTTAATCAAGCAAGTGTGAAATAGTTATTATAGAAATGTAGTTATTAATTACACAACGCTATTTATTGATTTATTGTTTGTCTTTGTTGAATACTGCAGAAGATAGAGTTTTAAAAAAGCATATTAAATTGCAAATGCAATGTTGTTCACAATATTTGCAATTTAATAATTTTGTAAAATTGTTCAACCCTAGTGTGTCCGCTTGGCCTATTGTAAATGAAGATCTTTGAGGTGATGTAACCGTAATATCACGAGGTGAAAATCTAACGCTAAATCTAGTGCTAATGTGTGTGTTATAGTGGGAGTCGGGCCTGCCTCCATCATGGTGGGTAATTTGGTTGCTGGGAAAAGAATAGCACAGGCTGCAGGGAGAGATCTGGGACTCATTGAGGACCAAGACCTGGTCAGGAAGGTAAACACAGACTTTGTGTTGTATTGTGCACCCGTATAGCAGGACGTATATAATGGATGCAAACCATTTCTTTTATTTGAAATGCCTTGTGTGGTATTTTAATGCTCTCGTGTGGATTCAGCTGTGCATGTGGCCTACTATGATGGTGAGAGCTGAACATTATGTCACAGTCACTTGATACAATTCTGTATTCTTTTCTTTTTTTAATGTTACATATTGGGCAGTTCACATAATGACCTGTCTCTGTTTTCTTTTTTAGCATCAGTTCCTCACTGAAGCTTTACAGTGGAGAGCTCAAACAGATCCCGACCATACGCTTTATGTGCTTTTGAATGCAAAGGTAAAAATATAGAAACGCCAAAAGAAGTAGCAAAAAGACTAAACCTGCAATGCTGGCCTATAATGTGCTGTTTTTCTCTGCAGGGAGTGGCGGTGTGTACAGCTACATGTGTGCAGCTTCATAAAAGAGCAGAGAAAATCGCTGCTGCTCTCATGGAGAGAAGTGGCATTAACATCGGAGAAAATGTGGTGCTTTTGTATCCTCCAGGTAAACAACACTCCTTTAACAATGCGTATAATGAAGGGCTATAAACAGCACTCTCATTTCATATGTGTAGAGTGCGTGTATATAGAGTAAAGACAATATTTTACATACTTTTATGTTTTTATTTCATATAAATTTCATATAAAAATAGTCATTCGTAGAAATACAAACTCATATAAAATACTTCAAATACAATCTAAGACAGCAATTTTAGCCCTTGTGTTAAACTTTCTTTAGTTTTTTCAAGTATTTCTCATGTAATGTTTAATAGAGCAAGGATTTATTTCACATTATTTTCTATTAAATGTTTGTTATGGAGAATGTTCTATATCTTAGTTTGGCTGGAATAAAAAAGAGTTTAATATAAATCTGCTACGGTCAATATTATTAGCCCCCTTAAGATTTTTATTTCAGAACAACCGGCTTTCCATTAACTTGCCTTATAAATCTAACTTGCCTAATTAACCTTGATAAGCTTTCACATTGCACTTTAAGTTGAATAGTAGTAACTTTAAAAATATTATGTACTGTCATCATTGTAGAGACAATAGAAACGAGTTAGTTATATTTTAATTAATTAAATAACTGTTTTAGTTACTTAAATTAGGTAATTATTATAACTATTGTGTTAAACTATTATGTTTAAAACTATTATTTTTTAAAAATGTATTTAAAATAATTTTCTCTGTTAAACGGCACTAATAATTTAAAAATATTTTAATCCAAAGTTAAATGATACTAAAAAGTCACACAAAATGTGTTAGGTGAATTTTCTTTTTTAAAATCGTAATAGACATTGGGCTCAAATAAATTAACTCTTTTAGATGACAAGCATAAACTTATTGCCTTTTAAAAATATATAACAAATAGGTCAAAGTTCTAAAAATACTTAAACTGAGACATATGAAATAAAAAGCAAATTATAAATATACTTAATACTAAGCACGCAAACATTTAAAAAAAAAAAAAAATAACCGAAGAGATACATATAAAAGCAACTAATGGTGCATTGCATATCAATTTTCTGTGTGTGCAGGTATTGATCTGATCGCAGCATTTTATGGCTGTTTGTACGCTGGTTGTATTCCTGTCACCGTGAGGCCTCCACACCCACAGAACCTCTCTGCCACTCTGCCCACCGTCCGCATGATCATCGATGTAAGTCTGCTGATTTTCCGTCTCCTAAACGTCATCATTTGGATGTATTTCTTTGGCTGCTTTGTTCAGCACCCAAAATGTTCACCTTTTTTGTGTCTCTTCTTGGGTTTTTGCAGGTCAGCAAGGCTGCTTGCATCCTCACTACTCAGGTTCTAACAAAGATTCTCAGATCGAAAGAAGCAGCAGCTACAGTCAACATAAAAACATGGCCTATCATTATAGACACAGGTAACACACACATCCGTCGATTTACAATACAGCTCCTGTGCACAATAAAATGCACTTTGTTGATATAGTACAGGCCCATAGCCAGCCTGGTGAAAGGGGTGGTTCTGTTTTTCTAAAAATATAGACCTTTTTGCAGTTATTAGCCTCATTTTCTATTTAATTATGAGGTTTAAATAGTTTTTAAACATTACTTTTTCCTGGATTAGCTTGTAAGATGGTCATCAACCACACTTTTTGAAGTACCAAAAACATTTCCTAAAGATTTAGAAGAAAAAAATATGAGAATAATACTAATAGTTTTTCAAATACAAATTTTTTACATCATTACTAAAAAGTATTAAATTAAAAACTAGCCTCAACTTTCCTCAGTCACACTGAAGCAACAGCAAAAAGAGGATTCAGCTTGGTCTTAAAACCTTTTTCGATGGGTTATTTTCAAAATTTATTATGGCATAGCAGTCAAAATTAGACAGATGACTTATGTATAGGACAAATTCTTTACCTTTGTCAGTAAGGGGTGGGTCTTTCAAACTACCTGAACCCCCCCTGGCTACGGGCCTGTAATAATAGGGTCAAGTCAAATTATATGATTTGTTAATTGTGCACAGGTTGAATCAGAATTTGCTCTTTCATTAAGAAATACATTTTCACATAACAAAAAACCTTCTAAACCACTGCCATTTCAAACATTTAAAGAAAATGTCTTGGTAATGACTAGTGATTTAATGGAAATAATTTAGTCAAAACTGTTACGTTTTTAAATTTGGTCTTAAAATTGGTTGGCAGGTTTTTCATTTTAGATTTTTAAGGTAAATGACTTATCTGCCTCATAGCAATGTGCAATGCTGACTAAAAATACCAATGTATTTCTTTTTCATTACATATTTCAACAGTATTATGCTAAGTGTGTTTTGTACTGGTATGTTGGCTGATTTAAGCGTTTTAGATTGTTTGTTCATGAACAGATTCTTTCACGATTAAAACACAGCAATGTTGCTCTGAGATGCACAAATGTTCTGCGTCAGCTTTGTTTGGAATTTTTTTCATTGACAAAAACAGAAAATACCGTTTAAAATATTGTCTCTTAATGTTAACATTGTTGTTCAACTGTTAAATAAAACTATCAAATTAGCAAATGTCACTTTTTCTTGTGATATTACTCATCTCTTAAGATGAAAATATCTACTTTTGTCATTCAGCACTTTTAATGTAATGAATTCCTTCCATCAATTCCATTCATGACACAGTTAAAGCTTTTCCACTCTCTGTTTTTGCTTGTTATTTTGCTAAGTGAGTGAATTATTTACGAATTGTAGCTAGCATATTGTTATTGTACCATTGTAGATGATACAGATTGCACACATTTAGTGCAATATTTTTTTTATCACATACCCTCATAATTTCTCTAAACAAAATAACTTTTCTCTTTTGATGCATTTACTGGCATTGAGGGCAGGATGACCTGTTGACGTGAATATACACAGAAAAGATTTAAAAGTATGTTTCAGGCTGACTTTAACTTTCATTTCTCTTGTTGTTCCTCAGATGACTTGCCTCGCAAACGGCCTCCCACAATCTACAAGCCACCCAATGCTGAGATGATCGCCTATCTGGACTTCAGTGTTTCTACCACAGGCATGCTGACAGGAGTAAAGGTGAGAGATTTTTCATCGTTGTTTTAGGTAGTTTTGTTGAACCGTTAATATACTAAATAACTGACCAATCAGCAGTGTTTATCTGGATGTGTTTGTGTTAACATAAATCTGAAACTACTACTGAAAATGCTTCTATAGGGCTTATCACTCTATGCTTAACCCTGGGTTACTGTTGTTCTAAACACTGCTTTTAACAGCAGGTAAAGACATGTTTCACACCTGTAATTTAAAAGCTGTTTTAGCACAGAATTTTGCTTAAGGTGATGAAAGCACACCTCATTTTTGGTGTTATTTTTGGTGTTGAAATGTCATTAAGACAGGTGGAATGTGTTCTGCAGGTGGTTGTCAAGTCCACTCCCATGTGTGGAGCACACTCATGCATCATACGTGTGCGTATGTGATTCATTATGTATATGCTGTACTAAAAAGATAGCCCTTTAATCTAGTTTTGAACTGAGAGAGTGTGGCTTAGCCTCAGACATTTTCAGGAAGGCTATTCCAGAGTTTTTTGATCTATACATGAGAAGGCTCGACCTCCTTTAGTAGACTTTGCTATTCTAGGTACTGCCTGAAGCCCTGAATTTTAAGATCTTACTTACTTTATACAGGCGTTAACCCTGCACAGCAGTTCTATGTTTGTTCTGATGATGAAGTAGATAATGAAGTAGTGGTTGCTTGGTGCTGCTGGACACTTGGCAGCAGAGACAACAAATAAGGAATTGAGCAGTGATGCTAATGTACATGCATGATGCATGCAGTGATTAGTAATGTACAGTTTGTTATTTGTTTACCCCAGGTATTACATGAGTAATGTCAAATGCGATTGCAGATAACCCAAGATTTCATTTATTTAGGGTTTAGGATGACCCACGCTTAACAAATCCAAGTGTGAAAAGCCCATATTTTAAGTTTAAAATTTATTGTTATTATTTTAAGGTGTCTTAGAAGCTTTTGACCCTATTGTAGCACATTGTTAGCTCATATTAGAGCTGCAAAGACTAGAACTAGAAAACTGAAGAAAAACCAAGAAACTCAATTATTTTTTTATTTAAAATAAACATCAACATTCTCCCACATTTTTATCTTACATATTCATTAATTCATTTTCTTGTCGGCTTAGTCCCTTTATTAATCCGGGGTCGCCACAGCGGAATGAACCGCCAACTTATCCAGCGTGTTTTTACGCAGCGGATACCCTTCCAGCCGCAACCCATCTCTGGGAAACATCCACACACACATTCACATACACACATACAACTACGGACAATCTAGCCTACCCAATTCACCTGTACCGCATGTCTTTGGACTGTGGGGGAAACCGGAGCACCCAGAGGAAACCCACGTGAAGGCAGGGAAAACATGCAAACTCCACACAGAAACGCCAACTGAGCCAAGGTTTGAACCAGTGAACCAGTTTGAACCAGCGACCTTCTTGCTGTGAGGCGACAGCACTACCTACTCCACCACTGCCTCGCCGGTCGTACATTCAATCTAACAAAAATAGTACAAATATAATTTGCTGTATAGTCTATTAATACAAATATTTAAATGTATGTATATGCTTAAATAACTCAATAGTGAGTTCAGATTTGACTTTACATTTACATTCTTCATTATTGGAAGAAACTGCTTTTTTTTTTTTTTGAAAATCTCTTGAATAAATTAAGTTGCATGGTGGCTCAGTGGTTAGCGATGTCACCTTACAGCAAGAAGATTACTGATTTGAGCGCCGGCTGGGTCAGTTGCCGTTTCTGTGTGGAGTTTGCTTGTTCTCCTCGTGTTCATGTGGGTTTCCTCTGGGTGCCGTGGTTTTCTCTACAGTCCAAAGACATGTGTTACAGGTGAATTGAATAAGCTAAATTGTTTAAGCAATAAGCAATAGTGTTTGTGTGTGAAAGCGAGAGTTTATGGGTGTTTCCCAGTACTGGGTTGCGGCTGGAAGGGCATCCGCTGTGTAAAACATATGATGGATAAGTTGGTGGTTCATTTCGCTGTGGCGACCCCTGATAAATAATACACTGAAAAAAGTGTTGCATGCAGAACTGTTGCAAACAATTTATTTGTGTTGAATTTAAACAAACAAATTAGGTTTAATAATGTTCAACTTAATTTGTTTGTTTAAATTTAGCCCAAATAAATTGTTTACAACCACTTAACGTAAAAAAAATTGAGTAAATCCAAGGAATCATCTTTGAATATTTTTTTTCAGTGTAGGATTAAGCCAAAGAAAAATAAATGAATGAACAAATCATTTATTAACCAGCACATTACATTTTTAATGGCTGCTTGCCTCCATCTGCTGGAGTAACAGTGTAATTGCTACATTTTTCATTTAAAGCGTTATTTTCAAACTGTGATTTTTGCTATTGTAGACATTCAACCATCACCACAGTGGCATGAACCACCAATTACTCTGGCATATATTTTATGTAGCAGATGCACTTCCAGCCGCAACCCAACACCAGTTTGGGAAACACCCATAAACTACTCTAGACATTCTAGTGGTTATATAACATAGAATATAATAACACTAATTGACAACACAGAAGACTGAAGATGCTTCATTACCATACATGATTACTGCTCTCTCACTGGAATGCAGATTTTAATGTACCGCTGTGATCGTCCAAGGTTTAATAAACATATGCCATTCATCATCATTTATTATAATTAATCTTGCCTGGTTATGTGAGTCATTATTATGATCTTTTAATGATTAGTCATTCAGCACTAGCTCTACTGCACTTTGGAGACTCATTCTTTTCTTATTGTGTGTGTGTGTGTGTGTGTGTGTGTGTGTGTCAGATCTCTCACGCTGCGGTCAGTGCTCTGTGCCGCTCTATAAAGCTGCAGTGTGAGCTCTACTCCTCTCGCCAGATCGCCATCTGCCTTGACCCCTACTGCGGACTTGGTTTTGTGCTCTGGTGCCTTGCAAGGTAACAGATGGATACACGCAAGCAGTCACTTACAAATGACTCATACTAGCATTAAAATGACTCAGTTAATATGAAACATTTTTGAGTGACCTCACTACAGGCCTTGATTCTTTCTGAATGGATGCAGTTCTGTTTTAAAGGCATCATAAAGCTAATATATGCTTGGTTTTTGCAGTGTCTACTCTGGTCATCAGTCCATCCTGATCCCCCCTATGGAGCTGGAAACGTCACTGACCCTGTGGCTGGGAACACTCAGTCAGTACCGCATCAGAGACACCTTCTGCTCCTATTCTGTCATGGAGCTTTGCACCAAGGGTCTGGGCGGACAGACAGAGCTGCTGAAGGTATGCTCAAATGCATATTTACGCAAAAATATAAGCAAACTCAAAAATGTTTACACTCTGTATTATGAAATGTTGTTGTTAGTCTCATTAGAAATGAACAGTGCTCTTCAGTAAGCATTTTGTTTGTTCAATATACAGTTGAAGTCAGAATTATTAACACTCCTGAATTACTAGCCCCCCTCTATATTTTGTTTTATCACCAATTTCTGTTTAACAGAAAGATTTTTCAACACATTTCTGAACATAATAGTTTTAATAACTTTTCCTTGCCATGGTGACAGTACATAATATTTCACTAGATGTTTTTTAAGATACTAGGATTCAGCTTAGAGTACAATTTAAAGGCTTAACTAAGTTAATTAAGCAAGTAAGGATAATTTGACAAATCATTGTATAATGATGGTTTGTTCTGTAGACAATAGAAAAAATATATATTGCTTAACAGGGCTAATAATATTGACCTTAAAATGGTTTTAAAACATTTTAACTGTTTTTATTCTGTTCTCCAGAAAAAACATATTATAGGAAATACTGTGAAAAAATCTTTGCTCTGTTAAACATCATTTGGGAAATATTCGAAGAAAAAAAAATCACAGAAAAGCTTATAATTCTGACTTTAACTGTATGTCTAATAGACATCTAAACATAGTCATCTTGGCTGGACCAAAGCTAAATTTGGGCTAATAGTGAAAATCTAATAGATGTCTAAGTATAAATCAAAAATAGACTAAAAAAAGACAGATGGGTTATTTATTTATTTATTCTTGTCTTTTTGACAACTAGCAATAACATCTATGTATGGATGTCTATTAGATCTCTTTTAAACACAATATTACGTGGTGGATTTAAACAGATGTGAACAGAATCTGAAATGCTTCCAGCTTATCCACTTTTGTCTATTTCCATGGGATGTCAACGTATTAAATTGCCTTGCATTTGTAGTGTGTACGTTAATGTGTTTGTATGTCTTAACACATTAGGGGAACACTTTATTTTGATGGTCCATTTGAGTATTAGTAGGCTGTCTGCTTAATATCTGTTGATACATTTAACTGACTATAAGAAACTTTGAAAGTACATGTCAACTCACAACCTAACCCCAACCTAAGTCTACTTTAAAGAATTAGTTGACAAGTAGATGCAATGTAGCTTAAATTCTACAAATGGCCCATCAAAATAAACTGTGACCCACATTAATCGTTATGGGAGAAAGTGTACAAAACAAGGTGTTGATCCTTCATTGCATTGTACCAAAACAGATCATGATCAAAATCATAGTTGCCATCCACATACTTTCTATTGCTTGTTTACCAGTTCAACCATAATCTGCATATTAATTTAATAGTACTTATGTGTACCTCTGAGTAGTCCCATAAAAGTGAAAAAAAAAAAGTTGAGCTTATCGAAGTAAGAGAGGTTTTAAGGTAATCTGAACAAAAAGAAACATTTTACAACTTAACTTCAAAATAATGTAAAATAGTCTACCGATAGCCATAAATAAAAGCAAGTGTTTACAAACAATATATAGACATTTTATTTTAGATTCCTCACTTCACAAGTGTTTTTAGTGTCAGAAAAACAAAAATAATAATAATAATATTATACATACAGCATAACAGAAATGGAAGTGGTGTTATACAGTATATAAACAACATTTATTAATAAACTCTAATGTCTAAACAAATTCATTTAAAGTAAATTTCCTCATGTGGAAAGGCACTATGCAAATGCTCAGATAACCTCTTATTCAGCGCTAATCCAAGTGTAAGTGTTCATGTTTTGCCTGCTTGATGTGAATTGCATTTTAGATTTCTTTATAACATAAGTTGCAGGATTTTTTCTGATGAAAATGTATATTAATTATATTACAAAAAATGTGGTAACTACCTTGTGTCATGCTTAACTAATATAAAATATGTTTTGCATAATTGTTAATCAGTTGAGATTAAAACAGCAATGAACCCCTATAAACACACACTGAAAAAAGTGTTGCATGCAAAACTGTTGCAAACAATTTATTTGTGTTGAATTTAAACAAACAAATTAAGTTTAATAATGTCCAACTTAATTTGTTTGTTTAAATTCAGCGCAAATAAATTGTTTACAACAACTTAACGTAAAAAAATTGAGTAAATCCAAGGAATCATCTTTGAATGATTTTTTTCAGTGCACACACACAAATTGTAATTTTCAGTTTTGAGCTCTTCAAGACATGTTCATTTGGATTAGCAGAATAAAATGTAGACAATATCAAATTCGGCCTCTGAGAAATGTGTATAAAAGCATATTTTGTTCATTCAAATCACCTTAATAGGCAACTTTTCCTGTGTTTTTTTAATCTTCACATGCTCCTCTTGTTCTCGGTTGCATCAGGCGCGTGGTGTGAACCTGTCGTGTGTGAGGAGCTGTGTGGTGATCGCTGAGGAGCGACCACGTTTGGCTCTCACACACTCCTTCTCCAAACTCTTCAAAGATATTGGACTCTCCATGCGGGCTGTCAGCACTGCTTTTGGGTCGAGAGTTAACCTGGCTATCTGCCTACAGGTAGGTACATTTTTACACCTGCTGTAATTCTGGGTTTGTTAGAGTTCACTGCATTGTCTAGATGATTGACATTACCGCTTTAAATCATGCTTCATATGAGTTACAAAACTTTCAGATCATGGTGATTGGAATCGCTTGGAATTATGATTACTGACATTATAGATATGTTGAGTACCAGCCAGAGATGATAGTCATTATTTCATTGTGAATTATGTCATTACGTTGTAGGGTAAAAGAGCTGGTAATATGTTTTTTTCAGCAGGTTCACTGAAAAGAACTGTCCAAAAGAGATGGTTCACTTAAAAAAAAGAATTTCCCATCAGAACCTAAAATCTGGGATCTACTCTGTTCGGCATAATGTGACAGATTCAGTATTTGTTATAGTCATTTATTAATCCAACTTAATTCATCATTATTTCTATAGTGCTTTTACAGTATAGACAGTGCCAAAGCAGCTTAACATAGTTATAAATTGAAAAAGTGTCAGTCCAGTTTTCAGAGTTGAAGTTCAGTTTAGTCCAGCTTATTGTGGTTAAATTTCACTCCTAAAAGTCCAAACACTGAATAGCAATTCCAATGATGCGCAGCTCCACAAATCCCAACCAAGCAAGTCAGTGGCGACAGTAGCAAGGAAAAAACTTCACCAATTGACAAAAGTAAAGGAAAATAACCTTGAGAGAAACCAGACTAAGTTGGGCATGATAATTTTTTCTCTGGCAAGACGTCCTGTGCAGAGCTGCACTTTAGGCACCGGAGGCTGATGAACCCTGGACCCCCAATGTGGAGAAGCTGCAGGAGTGAGTAGGTCACCAGCGGGTGTTCAGGCTGGCCCATGTGTAGACTCATTTATCACTGTATGTCTCATGCTCTCCACTCCTCCATGACCACAACAGCATCTGCTCAGGATACGGCCTGGTCCAGGATTATGGAACCCTCAGGAATAATGAAAAACAGACAAACATAAGTGTAGATGCCGTTCAAATAACAATGTCTTTTGGAAAACATTCCAGGCTTTGGTTGCCCTAAATAATGCAGACAAACAATCCTTTAGAGGATTTAGATTTCTGGATGCAAAGAGATGTGTCTTTAATCTAGTTTTAAACAGACAGAGTGAGTCTGCTTCCCGAACTGTGCTAGAAAGGCTGTTCCAAAGTTTAGGTGCCAGATTACATGTTACATTGCATATTACATACTCGCTTTTGATTGGTCAGTCGCGACATTCAACATTCAAAAAGATAACAGCTCTAAAAATCACAAGCTCATCCGGATATTTCGAATCACCTTGACCGTCACTGAAAACATTAATATCCATAACTTAAAGTCACATTCATTTGAATCTGCTTTATTCTGCAATAACAACATTCTGGGTGTACTTTCGAACTGTTTGGACAACAGATGAAAATTAGCCCTTGTGCCTAACTCTGGCTTTGTTATGTTTTTTACTAGTTTTTACGAGTTGATTAATAAGCATTGTCATTATTAAATTAAATGTATTATTAAATTAAATTGTATCCCTAACTGCATTGACATTAAAAAACGAGTGGAGAATATAAACTTGTTTTATACACTAAAAATTGATTTTTACTGCTTGTTTAAACTACTTATTTTAAAATGAGCTAAAACAACACAATTCTTAAGCTTTCTTCTGCAACATTTTAATTTGTTAGTTAACTTAAGAGATTTGTGGCGCAGTGGGTAGCACGTTTGCCTTACAGAAAAAAGGTCATTGGTTCGAGCCCCGGCTGGGTCAATTGGCATTTCTGTGTAGAGTTTTCCTTTGGGTGGGTGCTCCGGTTTCCTCCACAGTTCAAAGACATGCGCTATAGGTGAATTAAAATAGCTAAATTGGCCATAGTGTGTGTGTGTGTGTGTGTGTGTGTGTGTGTGTGTGTGTGTGTGTGTCCAACCTGATGTGTCAGTTATTTGATGTGGATTTGTGTTTTTTTACAGGGTACTACAGGACCAGACCCCTCAACTGTGTATGTGGACATGAAGTCTCTCCGACACGACCGGTGAGAGAAAGACAAACTCAAACTCAAAATCAAACAGAGCTTAAAGAGCACAATATGACGTGTATGTTGTGTTCCTGACTCAGCCAGTTGGATTTGTGTTTGATGACACTTGTAGAGTCATACAAATTGCATTCTTTTAAAAGCCACACGATTAAATCTATTATAATACTCAGATTTGTTCCAGAGCTGCTTGTTTCTCTGACTAAATAAAGTTTCTTCTTGGTGTTTGTGTGTTTTAGGGTGAGGTTAGTAGAGCGAGGAGCACCACAGTCGCTTCCACTCATGGAGTCTGGAACAGTAAGTGCATTTCTGTTCTTGTTAGAGCAAGTGTGAATTGAAAAGATTGTTGATAATGCTTTAAATCTTTCACTTTCTCCTCGTTTAAGATTCTTCCAGGTGTGAGGGTGGTCATAGTCAATCCAGAAACTAGAGGACCGCTAGGGGACTCTCACCTGGGGGAGGTGCGTTGACATATGAGATCTGTCTGTCTGTCATTCTATCTTATTTGTCTGTTGTTCCTGTCGTTCTGTCTGTCTGTCTGTCTTTCTATCTGTCTGTTGTTCCTGTCGTTCTCTCTGTCTATCTGTCTGTCTGTCTGTCGTTCTTTCTATCTATCTATCTATCTATCTATCTATCTATCTATCTATCTATCTATCTATCTATCTATCTATCTATCTATCTATCTATCTATCTATCTATCTATCTATCTATCTATCTATCTATCTATCTATCTAACTATCTATCTATCTATCTATCTAGTAATGTGTCGTCTGACATGTTTATTTTCCATGATGTATCTAGTAATTGGCTGTAGTAACATAAAAACTACTGTGTAGTCTGAACCTGACATAAAATGCCTATGCACACTAAGAATGAAGACTATAACCATAAAGATATTATTATCCACACAGATGAATGATAGTAATATATTTATTGTAAATAGGTGTTTCAGTTGAGCTGTCTGTCTGCCTGTCTGTCTGTCTATTAGGGCTGCACGATATTGGAAAAGTCTGATATTGGGATATTTTATTTTTCTGCAATAAATATTGTGATATGAATACAGTTTCACAACACAGTTTAACTAGCACCATTTGACTCTTCTCTGGGGAGTCTAACCTGTATTCAGGTACAGAAATTGGATAATCACAATGCAGAACATGCTGTTCTTACTTTGCTGTATCTCGTTTCTTGTCCAAATATCTAAAAATTCTTAGAGCAAGTAAAAATATTGTTTTGTTTTCAATGTCTGAAGATATGTCAAAACTAAGAGTTTTTCCATAAAACAAGTAAATAGATCTGTTCGTCGGGTAAGCAAAATAATCTTGTTTTTGCTTTGAAATGTAGATCTTTGGACTAGAAACAACTAATCAACTTGAAATATTTGCTCAACTATAAATCAGACTCAACATTGCAAATCTTTGCGATGTGACTATTGCGGGTGCGCACATTGCGGTGTTGATGCTGAAACTACAGTATATATTGTGACGTCCTACTATCTATCTATCTCTCTGTCTGTCTGTCTGTGTTTCTGTCTGTCTTTTAAATTTATTATAGCATGTTTTTCCCAAACTTTCCCTGCCTTAAATGAAGTCTGTATACTTTATATAGAGACAGATAATTATTCAAATTACTTTTTCTCATTCTAGATGCGACCAAGCATGCCCCTGTGTTTTTTTGTTTTTGTCCCTGTATGAGCACCTTTAGAAAAACTTTATTAAGGACGACATCATTTTCTTTGCTTGTCCCCTTCTATCTCTTACAGATTTGGGTGAACAGTCCTCATAATGCAACAGGATACTACACAATATATGGGGAGGAAAATCTGCAGGCTGACCACTTCAACACTAAACTGAGCTTTGGAGATCCTCAGACGCTCTGGGCCAGGACTGGATACCTGGGCTTTGTCAAGAGAACTGAACTCACAGATGCCAGTGGAGGTGAGAGGGAGTAATGAAATGATGTCTTTTAGAAAGGATTATTAAAGCATAAATAGTTCTCACTTTAGATTAGGTTACAGAACTGTATGAAACTGTGTTAATAAAGCAGTTATTAACATTCAGAGCAACTATTACTAAATTCTTGAATAAAAAAGATATATATATATATATATATATATATATATATATATATATATATATATAGATATATATATATATGTGTGTGTTAATTTGAATAGTTTGTTAATCATTTGCTAACTCATTCTGAATGATCTTAAAAACCACCAACTACTCCTAAATAACTAATTTGTAAATAATGAAATACTTAATTTAGTAATAATGAAAAACATAATCATTAACAAAGTATAAAAATACAATCATCAAGCACATTTTACATTTGCTTTTAAGTCAAGAATACAGCATTTGTAGATGTAGTTAAAAACTACTTACTAATGTCCATTAATGCTATAAAAATTAAGAATGAACTATTTGCTAATGCTTAATAAATGATTCATAGTGTGAAGTTATTATAAAGTGTTACCTATAACATTGCAACTAGAGGTCTCAGACATTTGCCACTATAGATTCCTTATTTATCTATGACATAATGTTTAACCACACAACACACTGAAAAAAATGTTATGTTGAATTTACTTAATTTTATTACGTCAAGGGGTTGCACGAAATAATTTTATCTAAATCCAGATATATTTTTTAAGTTAAGTGAATTTATATTTTTAAGTTGAGTTTACTTATATTTTATAAAGTGGTTCTACTTATATTTTATACATTGAGTTTATTAATCTCTTTCAGTAATTTCAGATTAATTATATTCATAATTCTAGCTAAACTATTTTGAGTAGAATTAACTCAAATTAATTGTGCAACCAGATCAATTTAATCGTTTAATTTCTACATATTAAAATTATTTTTATAAAATATTTTTTTTATCTATTGTATCTTTCATTAATATTCAGACAAATAAAGCAAACCCAATATTTTCAACTCTTTATTTTTGTGATCCAAGAGATATTTTTGCTCTCTCAAAGAATGGCAGTAATGTACATCAGTAATCATTTCTCAAATTGTTTGTAACTTGCGTGAGATTATATTTAACTGCAAACTTACATTGAGTCAATATTCCAAAACATCATTAGAGCAGCTTTAAATATTCACAATAGTGGCTGTATACATATACACACACAGGAGAACTTTGGAAGGAAGCCTTTTAACACACAACAAAACATATACAAGTAACAAAATACACCAGTACTATACAGAACAAAAAATACTATAGTACAAGAACTGTCCACAGCTGCAACACAGTGCACACTGAGGACCTGATGCTAAAATTACAAAAAACTGTAGTTACATTCAAAAAATACTAATTAAAAAAAAAGATTGTTATATAACAAAATAGATTTTATGTTTGGCTGAGGTGAAAAAGTTGGTGTATAAATATGGAAACAGACTTACTAAATAAAATAAAACGTGACTTAAATGACCACTGAAGCTTAAGCTACTCTAAAAAAAATAAAAATAGTATCAAATGAAAACATCACATCTGCGTGAAGCAATGAGGAGGCTGTAACATTCTCACATGAAACTAACAAGAATTGTCATAATTTCATGTTTTACACATGGTTCCCCATTGTTTGAACTTTGACTGGAGCTCTTTAATGATGTCATCTCATTGTGTCCTCTTCTTATGCAATGCCTTAATGGTGCAGACATCATCAACTGTTTATCTCAAAGCGCTTAACTTCTAATATTCATATGGCATTAATGGATGGATGGATACTTTTTGTGCTGAGTGTGGATAGAAACCTGGCCTATTTACAGGATTGCAATTTTTATTTCAGGTGAATATTCCACTAAATCCAATGACAACTTTAAATGTTCACACCAGTGGCTATGTATTACAGTCCACCACTCACTTTGTTTTCAGTTTGAAACATTTTCTAGGGCTGCATTTTACATCATACTATATGTTTTCTATCGCCTCCCAAACCAAATTTAAAAATGCAGCTTAGCAGCGTTTACATGAGCGGCTGAAGAAATCCTACAGTCCAGCAATGATTTTGTTCTTTAGTCCAAGGACTTTGGGGGAAAGTCTTTCTCCATCCATTTTCAAGAGCACATTTTGAATGAATTCATAAGAGTATTTCAGCTCTTTGGGGTAGGCCAAGTTCAATACATAGATGACTCCCAGCATCATTGCAGATGCTTGGGCTACAGATCCAATGTTGTCCAGAATGATTTCTCCTTCAACATAAATGTCATCATGTGCTCCAATTTCTCCACCCTCCTTGTTGATGACATATACGCCCATGGTGGAATTCTGCAGGTCTCTCTGGATGCCATCTCCTTCAATGTCCTGTATATTTGTAGAATATAAGAAAAACATGAATTTATGTAATAGATTTTAATGACCTGCAAATTCTAAATTTCTTTATATTTACAATACATAATTACACTGGTCAGTAAAACCATTGAAAATATTTTTGTCAGTTAAGTAAAGGTTCATGTGAATTAACAAACCACAGATTTTTGTTTTTATGGCTTTATGAAAAATATCCAAAATTTTCTGCAAATGGAGCAGACACAGAAGTCAGAATGGATTGAGAGATGGACTAACACATTGTTGGTTTTGGTCTTTTAATTTAACAATAAGAAAAGTTATGAATAAAGCCTGCCTTATTGTATTAAGAACCAAACTGATGGTTTAAAATGTTTTAGCCAATTACTGAACATCTCCAGTCCAGACACAGACAAATGTACATCATCCTGTGACAACATCCATGTTATTTTACTCTGCAGCATTTCATTTCCTCAACATAAAGTTTGTCAGAGTCTGTTAATAACTATTGTATGTCAGACTTCTTGAATGCACCAGGGTGTGTTTAGAAAATGTTACCTGCTTTGAAAACTCTGCAGCAAATTGTTGATTTTATACAAATATTCTCATAATGTTAAAGGAGAACTCTGGTCAATATTAACATTGAGCTAATTTTTTTTGTTAATTTGGAGTGCTGTCAGTACAGAGAACAACGGCAGAAATCGGAGTTGCCTACACAGTGTTATGCTCTTTTTAAAATTGGCACCCTGTTGACTTCAATGGGGCAAGTTTTAAACATGCTTTTAGCCTCTTAACATCCTTGATGTGTCATTACAAATGTCCAGCCATGTGAGTGATTCTCTGACAGCAGCAGATGTGAAAGATATGAATAAAAGTGATGTTAATTCAGCCAGCGCACATATCTTAATTTATTTCCTGTTTTCAGTCAAAGTCCACAGTAGTCGATTGTCGAGATCACACGCGTGATCATAGGTAACTAAACCTATGCACTTGAACTCGACAATCGACTACTGTGGACCAAAAAACAGGTTCTCTGTACTGAAAGCACTCCAAATTTACAAAAAAATGAGCTCAATGTTAAAATTGACCAGAGTTCTCCTTTAATGCATTCATCATCAATGGACTAAAACATAAAAACCACAGTATGATCCTCTGTAGTGACATGCTTTAGTGGCTAGAGCATTTTTCAAGTTTTGCATTAGTTGATTTAAATAAACAGCAGGCTTCCACACTATAATAGCTTTAGACCCCAAAACACGACAGCATGCAGACTGTGTAGGACTACAGCTGCCATAGTTTTGGTGTCAACACACTGATTTTGTTGTGCACTGGGTTTGTTTTTGTTGAGTGCCCCTTTAAATGTATTTTCTTCTAACTAGTGGGTTAGTGACATTAGGATCTTAAAACATTTTATAATACAAGACAGTACATCAGACTGATAAATGCAATTACAATGACTTGCCTTATACTCCTGAATGAGATGTTCATCATCCTCACCAAGATAGATGCAAAGTGCCTTGAGGACTACTGCCCTTTTAAGATTGATGTCACTTGTAGCCTGTGTAAAAGGACAACAACTATTAAAATACAATAAATAATAAAAAATGTCTAAAAACTGTAGAATACTTTAAACCTGTGGTAACCTCAAAAATATATACACAATGACTTCATGATACATTCTGTAAATGGGCTGCCTTCTTTAGCTAAAGAATGTTAGTGTATTGTGACTTCATTTTCAGGTCTGAATGTGTAGGGCGATAGGGTGACAGTTCAGTCTGCATGGTAGGTGCAAATGTACCAAAAGATATCCGTTTTAAAACAAAAATGTAGTAGTGTGGATGTAGCCTTAGGAACCTTGTCATTTACAAATAATCAAGGCTGGCACTAGACAGGTACATTTCAGGTTTCTCCACAGTGTATATGATATTTTCAACTAAAATGTAAAAACATGTTTACCTCTTTCAAGATCGCCAGATGTTTGGCTAGTTTTTGGTCAGAAACACCTCCCTTTTTGTTGAAAATAGATGTCAGCTAGGGTAAATGGCTGTCCAACTGAGCCATAAAGGTTGTTTCAAGTGGGACGGTTGTTATGCGCTGGAATTCAACATTTATCTACACACATAAAAACAACAACAGAAGACAAAGAGCACTGTGATCATCCATTGGTGTAATGATATTTTGTAGCTATTAAATAGATATAATCAAATTTTCTTATATTAGGTGTACAGTGTGTTCTGGCCAGATGTATTGCTATCAATCAAGAGTAATGGCAAGAAATCAAAACTGGACCAGCATCCTGCATCCTTATTTAAACCTTAATAATATTTTTTTTTTTTATATTTACAATGGGTCAAAGTGCAATGTAAAAACCCAGGGAGCAAGCATGTGCTTACCTCATCAATGTTTCTTAAATTAACTACCATTGTTTGTACAACAATGCATGAAATATAAACACATGTACAGTGATTTAGAATAAATAATTGTGTAAGGTTATTTACATTGTGTCAGATCATATTATATGGCGATTTATTATAAACTGTTTGTGAAATCAGAAACAGAAAAATCTCTTAACAAAGTCCACAGTCCACAAGCCTACTACTACTAAGTACATTGTGAGATATTATAACTGAGTCAACAAGTCAAGACCCCTGCCAGCTCTAATTTAATTTAGTTTTGTAAATGTAATTAATTTGTTAATTTAATTAAAATTAATTAATTATTTATTCTGTCTTCATGCCATATCACTAACTCTATTAGTATTTAGATTTGTCATGTTCCACTTCCATACTAAAAGTATTAGTTTAAAATTGGGAGCAATAAATGCAATGCCAACATAATTGGTCTTTGTGTTTAGAGCAGAAACAAAGTTGAACAACATCAACCTGCTAGCTAAACCCTGGTCTTTCACTGGACTATCGGCTGTGGTCGTACTAGCTGGTCCTCTCGTGTCATCTGCAAATCTCCTGCAATTTAGTTATGAAACGTTTGCATGCTTCTACTACATCTACTTTCACCCCCACCTTTACGTTTTAAACTCTGATAAGGCGAGTCGGAGACCGTCCACGAGGACTGCGACCCATGCCGCTGCCACGAAAGAGAAGCTTGTTTACTTTTCCTACCCGCACGCCGCGAAGACCTGCCTCTGATTGGCTAGTGTTCGTTGCAATCGTTGGTTAGGTCAAAGAAGCTCTTTGGTTAGGTTTGCGCAAGTGGAGCGACGTCACGATCGGTCGGAGCCAGTCAGCGGCAGAGTAGGGGCGGGTCTACGGGTGTAAAAAAAATACAAGCTTTTAAAGAAACGATAAATTCAGGTACCCAACGTAACTTATGCCTGTCATTATGATTATGTAGAAACATAAATTCTTGCCGCCAGTGCACATTAACCACATTTTACCAACATGATTTCACAGGTCTATTTTGTTCTAATGTTAACACATTGACAAGATTAGAAGAAATGCTTACAGCCAGTCAGGAATAACGTTATGTAATGTTAGGCTTGGCCAGTCTAACGTAACGTAACGTTACAAGCCTAGACAGCAAGGAAGGTGCTGCTACTATTAACACGTTAACATTCGTAAAACTGTTTTGCTTTTATTCGGCTTCCACAAACTAATAAATAATCAAGACAAACACTGAATTCACCAAGCATTTAACACTTAAGCTAAGTTAACTTACTAACCTTACACAACTCACGTAGTTAAGCTAATCGCTTAAACCTTAGTTGTAATTTAATTTAATGTAACGTTAATTGATATAAAAACATACCAATTTAGCATTAGCTAAACACATTTTTCTATAAAATGTTTAAAAGTGTAAACAGAACCCTGTTTAAGTAACAAATATAACACACCAATGATTATATCTTGATTACTTACCGAAAATGCAGAGCTGGATGCAGCATTCAAATGAGTGCATCACGTTCAATCTCCCCGCCTTGGCGCCTTCAGGAAAAAAAGTGTCTGCACATGCGCAGACCGGATAGTATATGGAAATTAAATGAAACGTATTTTTTTCTAATTACTTTTAATTGAATGAAATTAACTTGTTTTAAACAAAAGCAGTGAATTTGAAAATTAATAATAAAAAATAAGTAGGATTAAATAACACATTAAAATCAGTGAAATTAACCAGATAAAAACATGTAACATTTACAAGGGGTCAGAATCCTTTTTTTCAGTGCAGTAAATGAATGCTCATGTAAAAATATGCCTGGCTATATCTCTTTCTGTTTAGATCGCCATGATGCTCTGTTTGTGGTGGGCTATCTGGACGAGACTTTAGAACTGAGAGGTCTGCGATATCATCCAATTGACATCGAGACCAGTGTGTCTCGTGCCCACCGCAGCATTGGTGAAAGGTAACTTTGCTTTAAGAGGGCCACATTATGCTTTCTGTACTAGTTAAACTTTGTTGTAATGTGTTGTCTCAATGTCACAGATCTGCTATAGACCTTTTGAGGAATGTAAACAATAACAATGGTCCTAACATTGTCCTATTTGACATTTATTTATTTCCATAGTTTCCAAGAAAAATCCACATATCCAATGTTTTAAGACAAAGTTATGATTGAATTGCATCTTGTCACAGTTGTGAAATACATTGACAAGAAGCAGGAAATGTTGATAGGCCAACGACATCACCACATTGAAATGCTCTATACTAATACACATGCTTGTTTTTCGCTCCGCAGTGCCGTTTTCACCTGGACAAATCTGCTGGTGGTGGTGGCTGAGCTCTGTGGATCAGAGCAGGACGCTTTAGACCTGGTTCCACTGGTAACCAATGTAGTATTAGAGGAGCACCATCTGATTGTGGGAGTAGTGGTTATTGTGGACCCAGGCGTCATACCTATAAACTCCAGAGGAGAAAAGCAGCGAATGCACTTGAGAGACTCTTTCCTGGCAGATCAGCTGGACCCCATATATGTGGCGTACAACATGTGAGCTGCTTTATGGGTGAGCCAACAGTCTACCAGAGAGGTGCTATGGAGCCTGACCTCAGAACATGGGATTGGGTTCATTAACAGACAGACTCAGCCCTGCTTTTTTAGGGGATAAAGTGTTATTTAACTGAAATATAAACACGTGAGATGACTGTTTTTGGAGAAGGAATAGTTTAAAATAATTGCTTATTTCCTTCCCTCCTAGATCCTCCCCCTTTTTTAAGCAAAATGCCACATACTTGATGTCCAGCTCTTGGTCATGATCTCAACTTACTTGAAGTACATAGCAGTTTTTTTCTCTTCTTTAACACCCTTCTGTTTTAGCACAGTCTAGTACTATTATTAATTCAAATGAGCTTAAAGCCTCAGTTCGTAAGTTTTAACCTGGGTTGTTTTGATTTCAGAGTTTCTGAAGTTTCTTTTAAACAATTCCAAAATCAATTCTGGTTCAGACTACGCAGCATATGTCTAAATTGGCACATTTGTTGAGCTATTTCAACAGTGCATCTTTATGAGTATAACTGAAGTCAGTCGCTACACTTTAAAAAAAAATTGTCCTGTTTCTAGTCAAGATATCGAAAAAATACTTACATCAAGTGTCTTCTTAAATCGAGAATTTTCTAAATAAATTGATTTTAAAATTTATTCTGAATAATTGAGTCATAATTAAGTGAGTTTTTTGTTAAAACATGCTAAATGATCTGCCAATTGTGCACCCACTTCGAATGTTATCACTTTATTAATTGAGCAATATCAGTGGTTATCAGCTGATAGATATGGGCCAGTAGGGGCCTTCTGCGCATACTAGTAGGCTCAGAAGGCTGTTTTCATCCATCAACGTGGTTAATCAGCTATGCTATTATAAATGACTCCAGATCCAGATCTATTTTTGCATTACTGTGACGGTTGGTTTTAGGGTTGGGATAGGGGTAGACGTTAATAAAACACAATTAATGGGAAATTTAATAGATAATATAAATAATTCATTTTAACTTCTGGCTGCAGCTGTATGTAATCTATAGCTGATTAACCATGTGGATGGATGATAACCCCTACTGGCCAATATCTATCATCTGATAACCACTGATAACACCCATTTAATCGAGTGATAACATTCGAATCGACTAAATAGTGTAAGTACAATAATTACGTTTTTAGTTTGAAATATAATTAAATTAATTATATTATATAATTAATTATAGTTAAAAAAATAATTATTTCCCTTCCTCCCCGCTGGTAGATTATTTTGCTTGTTTCAAGGAAAACTTAAGGATTTATAGGTACTATTTCTAATATATATATATATATATATATATATATATATATATATATATATATATATATATATATATGTATTAGGGATGCTCCGATCAGGATTTTTGCAGCCGATATTGAGTACTGATTCCATGTCATGGTGATAGGCTGATACATTGCATAAGCACACATACTCTTTAAGTATGAGATCTCGCCTAAGAGAATAATTTAAGGATGTTGCACACATGTAATGGTCAGAAGTAGCTTGACAAAATGAAGATAGATAAAATATTAAAAAACGATAATAAAAATTACTTTTAATAATTTGACGATTTGACCCGGATGTATCTCCCTCTGCCTGTAAACAAACACTTGCGATTGGTTAATAAGATTGGCTAGATTAAGGAATACCGATCGAGTTGTGAAATGTGATTATCGGCCAATACCGATCTAAGCATCCCTAATATATATATATATATATATATTACTCAGCTAGAAAATTGATTGATTCAAGAATTTTTAGATAGTTGGATTAAAAGCAAAACCAAAACTCTCATTTGCAGTGTTGCTCATCTTTCGCAATGACATCATGCATGCCATCAAACATTGAGCAATGATTGGTCAGGAATAATGTGTCGTTTGACATGTTTCATTTCCATGATGTATTAAATAATTGACTTTAGTAACAATAAAATTACTGTGTAGTCTGATCCTGACATAAAAGGCCATGCACACTAAGAATGAAAACTATAACCATAAAGATAATGATATTATTATCCACACAGATGAATGATAGTGTTATATTTACTATAAATGCTTGCTTCAGTTGTGTTGTCTGCTGCTTTAAATGCTCGAGCTCCTAAAGGTGAAGTGATTTCTGATTGGCTGTCAGTGTTTGTATTGCTTTTAACTGAAAAAACTAAACAAAATATTTCCTCTGTGCCATTTAATTTTGCATTTTATGCTGGACACAAGAGAAGATTTTAAAAATAGTATTGAAATCTGTTGCTATCCTTTTTCAAACATTCCTCAAAATATCTTCCTTTGCGTTCAACAGAAGAATAAACACAAACCAGTTTTAATAAGTGTAGGGTAAATAAATAATGACAGGATTTTCATTTTTGAGTGAACTTCCTCTTTGGAGTTATAGTTATTATCTTTAATGTGAATGGCCCTTAATTCTTAAACAAAGACAAAGACTAATTGAAACGTAAAAATAAAAAGTGCAATATAAAGTAAAATAATGTTTATGATTGATAGAATAAATGATAAATGGACAAAAAAGATCAGAGTAACACCGATCAGCCGAGTAGTTCTGTAGGTTTAGCAATATCAGTGTCCTCTTATGGGATTTGTAATACTGTAGTATTCAAGGTAATGAACACAGTCGTACCTAACAGATCTGAAAGAATGATTTGGTTCTTTTAGGCTCTAGCCTTGCACGATTGTGAATATAACCCAGAATTGATCTCCAACCCAACTTATCAATGGTGCTGTGAGTTACAGGGCGTAAAATTTATAGGAGTATTGATACTCTCCTCATCATTAGTCATTCATCAGATGTTTGTGGGCAAATGAGCTCATGGTATATTTAATACAGGGACAGTCCCTCTAGAGCAGCCTGGGGTTAAGTGCCTTTCTGAAGGGCAGTGTTAATGATAGGACATTCCTGTAACGTATAGAATGCCCTTACCCAGGTTACGGCCCACAGCTTCATCCACCATCGGTTTGGTTAACACACTTTTTTTTGCTCATTCACGAAGCATTTAGAAATTGAATTCTTACCACTGGGGCTTTAACACAGTTTATTACAGATATGCAGCTATTCCAGTAACAAACGTACATATTTTAATGTAATATTTACAAAATACAAGCAGTTTTGGATTTTAGTATACCGAATTGCATTGTAATATCCATTTATTACATTATATTTCAATGTTATACAACTTTTTTCCTTTTAAAATGACATTTAGCATGTTGTTATTTAAGGGTGCTTTCACACCTGTAGATCAATTCTTTTGTTTCGAATTTGTGTTCTTAGTGCGGTTCGCTTGCACACGGCAAAGTTTCTAAATGGACCCAACCAGCTAAAACAAGTCCCGTGCGAGTAAACTCTCCTCACATTGGTCAGAGTTTTACGGTTTATTTTTCCTGCTCCGCTGTCATGTGTCTTTATTTTAGTTTATGACAATGAGCAATTGGAAAATATAAGCGAAAGCTGCACTTTCATTGTGAATAGTGACACCCACAGACATCGTCATCAGATATAAATCAGAGGTAAGACTTTCTCATACATAGCAGTTGGCTTTTGCATTATAGGCTTTACATTATAGAGAGAAATAATAAAAACCAAGACTGCTGTTTAGTAAATTTTTCTAACGGATAAACAGTTCTTGTTAATAGTTAACATGCTTTCACTTTAGTATTTGACATGAAACGCATATTTACCGGTAGGAATGACATCCCACCCTACTCATCATTCTCTCTTCATATAGCCATATATATCATACCTGTCAACATTTGGATGTAAAAATAAGGGATATGCCCACCATAATAAGGGATAACCTTCCACCGCCCAACCCCCAAAAAATCCCTAAATTCCTAAGTATGTTCTTCTGGAGCTGTTTCATTGTATTTATCACTATAGAGCGCATCAGACAGTCACACACTATGACTGTTTTGAGGATTGCATAGGATGGGCGATGGCACCTGTAATGAAAAGGAATTTTTTTTTAAATTGCTTTCAGGTCTAAATAAAACAAAAGCACAGAACAGACTCACATTTAAGAGCAAGGGGCGGCCCCTGGTGGTTTGGAGGTATGGTTTGCGTATTGTGAGAATCGACTTTTTAATGCTTATTGCCACTCTTTAGAGAAAGACTGGAAATATGGGAAAATACCTTTACGGGATAATAGCAGGATAGAACTGTAAAATATGGGAGAATCCCAGGAAAACTGCAGGGTTGACAGGTATGGTATCTATGCCTATGGCATAACCATAATACTCAGTGATATAGCCTGGTTTGGATCGTGTCTCTTTCTCTACAGTCGATCTGTGCCAGAGTTTGTTTCAATCAAGCCGAGACCACGTCATTCAGGCGATCTCGAACCGATTGTTTTGGCGAGGGTCCGATCGCAATTGCTGGATTCCCATATGCCAAACAAACCGCGCTTACTGGGGAAACGTGCCAGGTTGCGAAACAAAAGTCTAGGTGTGAAAGCACCCTTGCTCACAAACAATTTTGAATAATTATTTGAATAATTCAATCGAGCTATATTTAAACTATTTAAATGATTTTAAAAGTGCTATAATATTATATATATGGGTCAAAAACATTTTGTTATTTACATCAAATTAGTGTTAGTGAGGCCAGCAGGGGGCGCTCAACCTATGGTGTGTGTGGGTCCTAATGCTCCAGTATAGTGATAGGAACTCTATACTGCTCAGTGAGCGCTGTCTTTAAGATGAGACGTTAAAACCGAAGTCCTGACTATCTGTGGTCATTAAAAATTCCTGAATGTCCTTCAAAAAAGAATAAGGGTTTAACCCCGGCATCCTGGCCAAATTTGCCCACTGGCCTCCTAACCATCCCCATATCATAATTGTCTTCATCACTCTCTGTCTCCTCTCTACCAATCAGCTGGTGTGTGGTCTGGCCCGAAAGTTATTTTGGGCTGTATTAATAAACTATTATTGCACTGAATGACATTTAAGTGGATTTCGGATAAATTGTAGTAATAATGGGCGATATTCATTATTTTTTGCTAAGAAAAATGAACCTATTACACCTTTCTTGTTTTGATGATTAAACAGCTTTGTGTCTTTGACCCATATATTCAAACAAACAGCTCCCACAAAATCACCAATATTGTTTTCCGTCATCCTTTATGCACTTTACTACATAAATAAGGATCTATTGTGTAACATGGACTATTAAGGGCATACATGTAATCCAACATATTTTCTCACATTATTGAGTAGCGTATGACTTTTCACGAAAAGTGCAGGCACATAAAAACCCTCCCATTTAATCTAACCTCATCATCTGCATCTTTAAAGAAACACACACCAAGCCTAAACACATCCAGCTGTACTGACTGACCGCAAACCTCCTCAATACACGGAAAGCCCAAACCAAACTCAACCTGAGCTACAGGACTGCTCGATTTTTGCTCATCTAAAGGTGCTTTTACACATCAGGACAAGCCATTTAAACCTCTGAATGGCTAATAAATTCAGGCATCTGTACAATAAAGCGAAACAAAACTGTAAATAAAATAACACCACTCTGTACAAGTCAGCCCCCGGTGAACACCTAACTGTACAAAGGCATAGATTTTACATGTTTGGCAAAGGATCTTTAAAAGGACACTTGCTGTCTCTTGTACTATAGATGTTTTTACTAGGAATGACTAACTCACTTCTTGTAAACCTGAACTAATTGTAAATAATTGCTTGTGTACAGATGAGAAATCCTACTGTACTGTATTGTAAGTTAGTTGCTGTATTTTGGGGGGGGTTATTATGAATATTAACTGCTGTCACTGGCATCCCTTCACAGCCGAATGAAGGTGAAGATGACTTTGTAAATTGCTTGCTTTGTTTCTGTTGGATTTTGTTTTGGTTTTTGGCTGATCAGAAACGTGACTGGTTGAAGTCTGTGTACAGATCTGTTTATTTAGCATTCAGCTACAGGAATTGTTCGGTCGTTACGATGTAAGCATGATCAAGTCGAGCACTGTGGGGGGCTTGAGAGATTACTTTCCGAGTCCTTACACAACTGAACACTACAGTTTGTTAGCCTGGCCTCATTCATCATATGATGGGGTCGAGTACTGTATGAGCGGTCACGCGTTTTCTCAAATCAAAGACACTGTCATGAAATGTTTTCTCTCGTTCTCACTGTCGTTATTGGCATCTGAGCTGAGTTTATGTGACGAAAGCACAAGCGAGCGAATGAGCTTTTGAAACGGGCATTCAGGGAAATAGTGCTTTCCAGGATGGAGAGGATGTTCATTTATAAATACTCACGTTCATGTTTGCAATGATTTTAGTTGTTTAAATAAATGAATTTATTTGTCATTTTCATCAGAGTAAACCAAGTCTTAATATGGGCTATAAAAAGAAACAAAACAGAAAATAAGTTGAATTGCCAGCAAAGTGTTGGATCAAAGTCAATGTTTCACACACTATGCAACCAGCTGCAGTTAAATTTCAAAACACACATCTGGAATATACGCCTACAAAAGAAACAATCATTTGCTTGCAGATTATGGAATAAAATGGGAACATGCAAAGGTAACCTGACTTCTAGATAATGCAGAGTACTCCTAAAAATTCTCTCAGAATAATAAGAATGTGATGTTTCACATTTTTTGTCATTCGTGGATATAAATAATCATGATTATGCAAGCAAGCATTTCCCTGCTGGTTCACATCTCTTTGTTTTGTACATTGATTACTGTAACTGTTTTATACTCCGATGAAAAACATGAAAAAATAATAAAAGGCTTTTATTTTGCAACTCTTACGTTTGGTTTTTATACTTGCTTTTTATGTCTGTCTATTTGTCTAAAATAAATTATTGAATGTTTTTTTATTAAGGCGAAAGGAAAGTAAAATACTATTACTATAATTTCAGAAGAGCAAAAAAATGCAAAAAGAAAAAAAACTAAATGCGAATAAAAAAGATTAACAACTCACGAATGAAAGCAATAATCTTTGTGTTATTGACGATTTTAAATACTTGTGTGAAGAGTTTTGTATATATATATATATATATATATATATATATATATATATATATATATATATATATATTTTATTATATTTGCTGAACTTTTCCAATCAAATGCATTAGAAATCCTACAATAGGATATTCAGATTTTAACATATGTATGTAAAATAACAAAAAGAAAAAAACATAAGAGAAAACAAACAAACAAAGAACAAGAGGGGTATACATAAGTATATTTACAAGGGCTTTCAAAATTAGCGCGTTAACGCACGTGATTAATTTAAATTATTTAACGCAATAAAAAAAATAATGCAAATAACGCAGATGCAGTTTTTTTATTTTTCCAGTTGTGGCCGATGTGTGTTCAGGGCCAGCGCGTCCATAGAGGCGACCTAGGCGGCCGCCGTGGGCAGCAGAATAGTGAGCGAACCCTCCAGTTTTCACTTTCATCCACTACACCCACCCCCTCCCTCACGGTCTTTACTTTCATCCGTAAACTGGTCACTTTCTTTATCACTTTTAGGTTGAGGGCAGCGTGTTTGCCGTTTGCCTAGAGCGCCGGTCCCTGCGTGTGTTTAACATGCAAAGAAATATAGATGAGACCAAGGACGCTCTTTTAGAAGGAAAGTTACAGTATAAAACAAAATAATGTTTCATCGCCAGGCTCTCCTGCGTTTCCTCCAGAGTTTCGGGTGTTTCATTTTTAATCTTTAGACTTTAACAGCAGTTCAGCTGTTCACTCTCATTCAGCAAATTTTCATTCAGGATGTTTAAATGGAATTTGATACTGCATGACGAACGGGAAGAAAAAGCCAAACATTAGAACACTTAGTTTATGCAAATTTGATGAACGCGGTCAAGCATGTTGATGTATCTGAAGGGATCTCTCGCTCACCTGGTATTGCGCGTGTTGTCTGTGTGTGTTTGTGTGTGTGTTTTTGTAGTCCACTTACAATCCAACATAGAAATCCTTTTTGGTTTTTATTGGCATTGATTGTTTTGAAATTGAAATGCTCTTACATTTTTATTTCCGTAATAAATACAGCGTTTTGTGATTAATCATGATTAATTACGTTAATTAAATTTTGTGATTAATCATGATTATTAAAAAATAAAGCTTGAATTATTACGTTATTTTTTAAATCATTTGACAGCCGTAATGTTTACAGTTCTGGTTGTTTTATGACTTGAAAGTCCTTTCAAGGTGCAGTATGTAAGTTTGACACCAAGAGATTGAACTAGGTATTGCATTCCTGGATCAAAACAAACGCAAGCGCAGTTTGCCAGATTGAGGACCAAAAGGAGTGTGCCTGACGATCAAGCCTAAAGGCTGATTCAAATCATGTTTTAAATAAAGACAGTGGCACGCTATAGAACGAATATTTTCCATATTAAAAGGAGTTTTTGTTCTAACCAACATCTCAAATTGATATATTAGAAACGGCTTCTATTTCTTGCAGCTGTACAACAGGAAAAACTCACAATGATCACCTCAGGTACACCTCGTATGCTTTATTCAGAGTTAAATGCTAACAATGTGAGTTTGAATGCCATTTTACATGACATTTATTGCTACTGAAAGCAGTCGTTATAGTTCACCTCTCACCTCTTGAAAATAAAATAAACTGTTGGAAATTGAACTTTAGAACTGTCACTCCAAACCAACACATATCACTGATATCTATATCTACATTTAATAATGTTAAAGAGGTTTAATATGTATTTATTAGATTATAAACATTACCATTTTGTGAGTGAGTGCATACTCTGCGCTTCTAAATGGCTGTATTTATCATATCTTTATATTTTTTATTTATTTATGTAATGTGGCATCTATTTTTAAATAAATTATATGACCACTCAGTATACTAAATAGACTTTCAACATCAAACCAGAGATATTAAACATACATACAACAGGAATTCAAATTTAAGACTTTTTAAGACCCTTTTAAGTCCATTGTGAATGAAATTTTAGACTTATACAGGACTAAACACTAATGATTATTTCTAATGGCCTGATTGGGCCAATGGATTTTTTTTGCTTGCCACTAAATGTAACTATTTCTTAGCAACATACTTTAATGTGTCAAAAAAAAAAAAAAAAAAGAAAGAAAAGAAAACTCAAGTTGTATACACTTTCTTTCAACATAATATTTATTTTTGACAAAAAAGAGACAAGTTTAACATTGTTAAAAGCATATTAATTGTGGAGACAATTACATAAATAATCAAATATATATATATATATATATATATATATATATATATATATATATATATATATATATATATATATATATATATATATATATATATATATTTGTTAGCTTTTGGTCCAAACTGATCATAACTTCTATTCAACCTAATGCATTTTTCTAAGAAATGCTTAATGCCTATTTATAAATATGATGTCTACTCCCCCTTACTTCTGTAAAGAGTTTTTGTATAAATGTAAGATAACGTTAAGGGATATATTGCTCTGCTTTTATCACAAGGAACTGTGTAATTGTCTTTAGTTTTCTTTCCTGGGGAATTGTATCTGTTTTTTTGCAATGAAAAACTTAAATATAAACTTGAATGTTAAAAAAAGTTTTAATAAGATGGATTGTTGATGATTGGATGGATGGATGCCTGATTGTGTAGCTTTATTTGTGCAAAGGAAAATTAAGCCCTGTTAAAAAAAAATATTTAGGATCTACAACAAAATATTTCAGTGAATGTAAGACTTTTCAAGGCCTAAAATTTGTTTTTGAAATTTAAGACATTTTAAGGATACCCTGTACAATCTTGAAAAACAAAAGCAAATGCATAATAGTCTCATAGGTCTCAACCAGGTCTCAACATTCACATTATTGCTTCATTCATACCCCCAGACCCATCTTGCGTTTCACTGCTATTGGCCAATCACAAAGCGTAATACAGCTTTACGTAACACGTACATCTAGGGGGCGGCGCTTATCGCGGCCTTTAGAAAAAAAACCCTGAAGCCATCTAGAATTTTTCAATGGAAACCGCCCAGCTTTATTCAATGCATTATTAAATCAATTACTTTTCCGCTTATCCCTCTAATACTGGCATCTACGTAGACGGCGTCGTCGTTTCCAGGAGCGCTTCAAACGGATAAGAGGTAACGCGCTGCTTTTGTTTTGTACTCTTCCTCTTCAGCCGACCTGTCGCTCCGTCATGGCGCCCGTCCGCTCGGTTCTAGCACTCGTCTTACGGGAAGGTGTTTTAATGGCTCCCCGTATCGCTGACGTCTGTTGACGCGGGTACTTGCGTGCCAGTGACTAGCCTGGAAGTTTGTGCAGAGCGCGGCATAAAGTCGCCCACAGGCTTCAAAACACACCGCAGCGGTTTGCTTTATTTAGAGATGCGTTTTGATCAGGATCTCGTGGGGAAATAAGACTTTAAGAGTCCGACACGCGTTTCAAATTTGCATCATTCCTAGAAAAAATATATCCATATTCTTGCGATGGAACTTTTGTGCAACGCTAGTACAAACACCGAAAACTTCCGGCGAAATCTGAGACTGTCTGACAGTTGAGATGTGAGGCGAAATGTGTGTTTTATGTAGCGTGTTAAGTTAGCTGAATTAGCCTGAGATTGTTTTTTTGAAATGCGAACGTTTAACACTATAGTGTCGTGAATGTTGAATCAACAGGTCTGTAAGGTTAAAATTTACAGCATTATTTTGGTTTCATTACAATGTACATTGTGTTGAAGTCGCTCATTTCTTATTTTTGTATTTTGACGGCCGTTTTTTTAAGCATCCGGTTAATAACAACACAATGCAGCTCCATCTGATTTACTGCTACATGACTTTGTCTTCTATTATAAGCAGTGTAATTACAGTGTAAATTTGTGTTTTATTTATTAATTATTGTACTACTTGCATGGTTTTACTGGAATCAGAATATAAATGTGGACAACAGTCTGCAATAGTAATGTGAGGAAGGCAGCCCGCAAGGCCAGTGTGTGTGTGTGTGTGTGTATGTATGTGTGTGTGTGTGTGTGTGTGGTGAAGGACTGACTCAGAGCTGGGGAAAATGGAAACAGTGACTAAATCAAGGCTTTTTACTGTTACACACACACACACACACACACACACACACACACACACACTGTATGTTTGGGAACAGATGAAACTGTGTTTTTAGCATTTTTATTTTGGCTCTCATTTATACATAAAATTATGAATAAAAACATTCAGAGGCTCTTCCTGTCCTTCAGATTCCTGTTTGACATTTGGTTTAACTGAAGAAATAATTGACGAGTGAAATAATAAATTTTTCCCCCAATATGGTTTATACATGTGTTTATACGATTAATTTAGTTTATGTTTTTGAAATGTGTGTTTTCATTATAAATAAATATATATATATATATATATATATATATATATATATATATATATATATATATATATATACATACAATTATACTATTTATGATCATTATAATTTTATTTTTAAACAAAGTTGCTGTGTTTTTGTATATATTTCAGATATAATTATTTCAAAATTATATTGAAAATGTTTTTTATTTTAATCTATGATTACATTTAAAATTACATAAAAATGTGTTCCTCAGTCATTTGCAAGAGATGACATATGTGCATTATAAAAAAAAAGATCTTGTAAGAAAGCACGGTTGATATGGGCCTTACATAATAATAAATTGCCATGTTATTTAGATAACTCTTGTACAATTGATATCACCACAAACTTGTATCAACATAATTGGCGATTTGGCCTAAAATCACAATCTTGATCAATTGAACATTTTAACTCAATTATGATTAATGAATGATTAGTTTATTTATTTAATTTTTTGCCCTCGTACTTCACTGAAATTTTTTGTACAATAATTATTGGTCACATATTACAATTGAGAGATTTCTGAATGAAAGGTGCATTACTTGATTTTAAAATAGTTGACAAAAACACACACGATCAACTATTTGTTTATTTATTGAGCATCAAAGCTGGTTTATACTTCTGTGTCGAGTGATCGCTGTGACCCATGGTGCATGCCTTGTGCAGTTGTGCATTTATCTATTTGTGCAACCACTTTAATCCCTCCCACGCTCGTCACCACTATCAAGCTGACCAATCACAGAGCATGTGTCGTCCCAACATGAAGTTATAGTTTTTAAGAGTTCAACGTTACTCACGGTGAGAGGTTTGCGACCATGCAAAGGCTGCGCAGGACTATAAGCGTGAAGTCAACGCAGAAGTATAAACCAGCAACAGAGTGACTTGTAGAGTCATATGACTTCCCACATGGTAGGGAAATTATTTGAAATTTGATCGATTATATGTTCTGAATGTTTTGATTACGTTTTAATTAATCACCAGCTGTAAATGAAAATACTTTTCTTTTTCTTTTTTTAGACTTTTTCTTTGATATGCATTTATGATAATATTTAATATAACTAGCCATAAATTGCACTTACAGTATAAGTAAAAAAATAAATAAATAAAAATCTCCCCTTGATTTATTTATTCATTTTACCATGTTTTTTTCACAGTATTTCGTAAATTATTTTTTCTTTTGAAGAAAGTCTTATTTGTTTTATTTTGGATAGAACAAAAGCAGTTTTTATTGTTTTAAAAGCCATTTTAAGATCAATAATATCATTAGCCCCCTTAAGCAATTTATTTATACACACACACACACACACACACTTGCCTAACTATCCTAACTTGCCTTTAAATCACATTTAAAACTGAATACTAGTATCTGGAAAAATATCTATTAAAATATCATTTACTGTCATCATGGCAAAGATAAAAGTTAGTAAAACTATTATGTTTAGAAATGTGTTAAGATTCTTTCTGTTAAATAGAAATTGGGGAAAATTATACAGAGGGTCCGGGGGCTAATAATTCTGACTTTAACAGTATATGAATTAAAAAATAGGCAGTTGACAACTGTAATCCAGTGGTTAAGTGCATCGACACACAGCACCAATGTGCTCAAGGTGACCCGAGTTTGAGTCCCCGCTCAAAGTCCGTTTCCAATCCTTCCCCGCTCTTTCTGCTCTCCATGATTTCCTGACAATATTTTCTGCTATTTATTAAAGGAAAAAGGTATAGGCAATCACAGACATGTATAGAAATAAAAAAGAATGGAAGCTCTGTAAATATAAATTGTTCATTGAAAGCATCACATCTGCTTCAACCTCTGACCAACATCTGCCTCAACGTTCAATTTTCAGTGGCAATGGAGGAGGTCCAGCACAATAATGGCTCTGAGTCTCAACCTGTTTCCGTCGCCACAACTATAACTGCCTCTCACCTATCACAGATTGCCCAGGTACGAAAACTACTGTTAGTCTTTTAACTAAGTATTTTAGATGCAGTAAAAAAACAGTTTCATTTAATCCCTCGTCATTGTATTGTGGAAAGATGTCTCTGGGTGGTAATCCAGTGGCTGTGGTTCAGCTGCCCAGCGGTCAGTTTCAAGTTCAAGGCGTGATTCAGTCAGCACAGTCATCAGTTATCCAGTCTCCACCAGTACAATCACAGGTAACACACACACACACACACACACACAGACACAATATGATGTTACACTTGAATTAGATTTAGTGACATGTTTCACTTATTTCTTCATATTAGGGCCAAGGGTCTGACAGTGACGATTCTCAGGAATCAAGCGACAGCGGAGCATCAAATCAGAAGTCAAGAGAGATCTTAGCTCGGCGCCCATCTTACAGGTATAAAACTTCTGCCAAATACGTATACCTCTAATGCATTGGCCCCATGAATTCAACCTACTGTGGCTTCCTGCTAGTGTTCATTTGCATATCTGTTGGCAAATCAGAGGCAGTTGGTGCACATCTACCACGTCTAACTCACTCTTTATCAGGCTTTATCATGACCAGCAAGCTTTTTTAAATTGAAGAAGTGAACACGTTTAAAAATGATCCCTCAGTAATTAAATTTTTTTACTTTAATGAGTAATAAAGTTATAATAGAGAGGAAAACTTGATACTCAATGGTTTATGCTTTAATTAAGTCTTTTTATTTGGCATAAATACAAAAACTTAATTTATAAAACTAATGCTGTATAGCAAAATTAGTGAGTTTATTTCTGGAAATTATTAAATTAATTATTATTATAATAAATTATTATTCGTAATGCTGTCCAGAAATTTCCCCCGATCAGAGCAGCAGCGAACAAAGCAAGCATATATTTGAACACCATACAATAAAGCTATATATATATACACACACACACACACACACACACACACACACACACACACACACAGTGCTCAGCATAATTGAGTACACTCCATTTTGAAAATTAATATTTTGATCCATTTCTCAGTGAATATAGGCAATGTATTTTGGTGCATTTAAACCAAACAGATTTATTAAATGGATATATTTATTAAAATAATATTTTAGTCACCAATCATAGAAATTGAAAGATAATAAAAATAAATTTAAGCAAAATATTGCAAACAAAAAAAAAAAAAGTACAACCTTCAAACTTTTCAACAAAATCAATATATATATATTTTTTGCTTCTCTTGATTTTTTCCTCTTGTATTTAATATTTATCTATATCATAATTTTGGGTCAACTAGTTTTTGGACTGTTATCGTAAGTTATTTTCTTAGATAAGTTCTCGATTTGGCTTCAGTACTGACTAATCTAATGTATATGCACAAATGTAATATTGTATATTTTCCTATTAAAATATGAATTTAAAAGATAGATTTGTGAGGGGTGTACTCGTATATGCTGAGCACTGTATATATTTATTCCTATACGTTCCATTGAACTATTTACATAATTTACAATACTTTATATAATATAGAAGTCATTTCCCTTATTAAAACTGTTAAGTGCATAATTTGTACTTTTTTTTGTCGTATTTTCATATCCATTTTTTTCTTCAAAAAAGTAATAGTTTAGCTGTGATGTACATCATAGCTTGTTGGTTCGGTTCATGCCTCATCACGGTTACAAACTTTTTAAAAATCCCTTTGTAACAAATGTATTGAATTCTTGGGTGGCCACTAACTGTTTGAAGAATAGTATATTTTGAATTAACTGTTTCTGTAATATAAATGTTTCTTTACGTTTTTTTTTTTTTTTTTTTTTTAAAGAAAGCAACAAAAACATATAAGGTGCATCCCAAATCGCATACTTATGTACTATTCTAAACTATTTTGCATTTTGAAAACTCTAAAAATTAATAAGTGCACTTTAATTACACATTAATAATAAATTTTATTAATGCACTTATTGAACCATTAAAAACAAGTGTGCGCTTTTGGACACTTCACGCACTTAACAGCCACTGCTTTACTCACATAGCAGAAGGGGCAGAGCTTTTAGGCACTGATTTTGGATTAATGTATTGATTTTGGATTGTGAAAGCAAAATACCCCTACGAGAGTGATTATACCACCACCCAATGGTGAATGCGGTTGTACTCATGGCAGGTATTATTTGGTAGGTTGGTTGTTTATTTCACAAATTTGACAACTGTCCAACATCATCAGGGAAACGGTTTGAATTCTGCTTAGTAAAAAAAACATTAGTGCATATACTATGCTGTTGAGTGTGTAAGTGTATAAGTGTTATGCTTAGTGTATATGCTTTGTTAGAGCTTAGTGTATAGTGTGCCATTTGGGACGCAGTCACACTCTATTCCTAGTTGCACACATTAAGAGGGTTTACATGAAGTGTACATTATTAAGTTCATGCTAGCATAACATTATTTTTATTTTGCAAACAAATCTGTGGGAAACAGCATATTAGGGCTGCACAATATTGGAAACATCTGACATTGCGATATTAAGTTTTTTGGTGATATGAGAGCAATTTCGGCAGATGACTTGTCTTTAATTGTTCTGTTTGGAATGATATCATTAACTTTGATTGGAATAATCTTGTAGAGAAGTGAATAAAAAATTGTGAAGATAAAAGAGAAATAAGTAGTAGATAATCAAATACAGTAATACAATATATTATCATGATACTTTGCTACCGATAATGGTAGATCTCGATATCAGCAACATATCACAAGAAAACCATCCACAATATATCATATCTGTAAATAAAGGGGGAAAAATGCATCAAAAAGTTATTCGATTTTTTTTTTTATTAACAGCACTTACATTTTGTTGAATTGCAACATTTATATGCGTTCAATATATCAATAGTTTTTTTTGTTTGATATATTGTGCAGCCCTACAGCATATGCAGTATTGCTTTTTATTTCATTTGATTATTTGTGAAAATGCTTATCTTTACCCAAATCCACTCTTAGACCTGTTTCTATCTGGTTTTAAAATGCAGATAAATAATTTTGCTCATGGCTCATTATTCTCATGTTTCGTCCCTATCATTTTATTATCCTCTCTATCACTTTAGTGGGGATGCATTATTGAGTCCTACTATTTTGTTCTGTTGTACTAATGAATGAGCAAACTAACCCTGCCTCTGGAATTGGTTGAAAATGGACGAACTCAAGATCTCAATACCTGGTGTAAACAGGGCCTCCGTTAGAGGAATGTGAGAAGCACAATATGCCAAGCTCCAAATCCCATCCGCATAACTAAGAGTTTCAGCACTACACACAAACGTTCTGTTCTTTTTTGTGTTTTAGGAAGATCCTAAATGATCTGTCAGCGGAGGAGCTGGCAACTCAGAATGAGGGAGAAGAGGAAAGTTCCACCTCCTCTGCCATAACAAGCGTCTCACTCCCGACCCCAATCTACCAGACAAGCACTGGCCAATATAGTAAGCCCAGCCAACATCAGTACTTTAAAATACAATGGCAATTGAGAGTTATTGAATGCACCGTGTGGTAACTTCCTACATGTTTTGCAACAGAAGTGAAGCAAATGGTTGCATAAGGAGTGCAAATAACCAAAAACCTGTGCGTTTTGTTTTTTGAACTTACCAATCCAAACTTGATTTCCATAGTATATTCAGTATCAACAGTATCACTGGCATGGCAGTATGTTCAAGTGACACTCAACATGGAAGCATCCTCACCCAAAAAAACAAACATTTTTACCGTTAATCATTAGTAAGATGATGAAAAGAATCAATGATTGATAATAAAGTCGTAACATTTAATGATTAAATACAATGGCTAATATTCAACGGTTTAATAGGGTCACCTCAAATTTACAGACTAGCTGCTTGTACAGTGCTATTTTTCTGTGTGAGCAAATAGGTTTTGTTATTGTAAATGTTATTTTCTTCCTAATCAGCATGGTTTACACTCACCTGCCACTTTATTAGGGATACCTGAGGCTACAATTCTCACAGGTTCACCAAAATTGGACAGTAGAAGATTGGAAAAACGTTGCCTGGTCTGATGAGTCTCGATTTCTGCTGTGATCTTTGAATGGTAGGGTCAGAATTTGGCTTCAACAACATAAAAGGATGGATTCATCCCGGCTTGTATCAACGGTTTAGACTGGTGGTGTTGGGGGATATTTTCTTGGCACACTTTGGGCCTGTTAGTACCAACTGAGCATTGTGTAAATGCCACAGCCTACCTGAGGATTGTTGATGACCATGTCCAATATGACCACAGTGTACCCATCTTCTGATGGCTACTTCCAGCAGGATAATGCGCCATGTCATTAGGCTTGAATCATCTCAGACTGGTTTCTTGAACATGACAATGAGTTCACCGTACTGAAATGGACTGCACAGTCCCCACACTCAATCCAATAGAGCACCTTTGGGATGTGGTGGAACAGTAGAATCACATCATGGTTTTGCAGCAGACAAATCTGCAGACACTGCTTGATGCTATCATGTCAATATGGACCAAAATCTCTGAGGAATATTTCCAGTACCTTGTTGAATCTATGCCATAAAGGATTAAGGCAAAAGGGGTCCAACCCTCTACTAGTAAGTTGTACCTAATAAAATGGCCGGTGAATGTATTACACACTCGAAGGAAATTCTGGAGAATGAAATGCATTAAACTCTTGCTCATTTTCTTCATTACTTCCTGACATCTGCTGTAGATGCTTTGGACATAACCTTCATGTGCCTCAAATCATTAATGACATCCGTTCTTATTTGACCATCAAAAATCTGTATCGATTTATGGGTTTATCAACAATTCAAATAGCTGTTGGCATCTCAAATCTTGATGTCTATCACAGTATTCTTTACTTGTTTGCAGTTGCGATTTCATCCAATGGCTCTCTTCAGCTGGCCAGTGCTGGTTCAGAGGGTGTACAAGGCCTACAGACTCTCACCATGTCCAACTCCAACCCAAGCCAGCCAACTATACTGCAATATGCTCAGACTGCCGACGGACAACAGATTCTGCTGCCTAGCAACCAGGTGGTTCTCCAAGGTTGGCACACAAAGACGAAAAGACACTTTGTATTTGGAAATCGGCTCGTATTGTTGCTTTAGAAGGCGTGGGAGACACTCTGGCTATGATTCTGTGTTGTAGGTGCAGGAGGAGAAATGCAAGCTTATCAGATCCGCTCCTCTTCCTCCTCGCTGCCTCAGACTGTTGTCATGACTTCACCTGTTATCAACTCTCAGGGCAAGAGCGACGACCCACAAATGAAGAGAGAGATACGGCTGGCCAAGAACAGGTGGGTGCATTTGTGTGGAAGGTAATTCGTTTGTTTAGAGATATGAAGTTGGTTGGTAACGTATCCACCTTTTTCCACTTGTGACTACTGCACGTCTAATTACGGTTCCATTCAAAGCGATTGAAACAAATGAGTTCACATAAGTTTGCTCTACAAATAATCCATATCAGTAGTGAAAAGTGAGTGAGAGGTATGTTTAAGTTTTTTTTTTTTTTTTTGCTTGATTTCAATGTCAGAATTTTACGTTGGTATTTTATCGAGACGTTACTATCACAAGCACATTTGTGGCTCTTTTGAGTTTGTTGTGTTTTGATCCTCTTGATCAGTGGTCTTCAACATTTTATCACCGCGGACCGATCAATGCTTAACAATTTTACCACGGCCCGGGGGCAGGGGGTGGTGTTGGGTATATGTAGATTGGTAGGCGACCACCGTTTTCTCAGAGGATGACAAGCTGACAAAACATTGCTGCTACTCTGATACAAGTTTTATCTATGAAGAAAATTAATAAGCCCTGCAGTGTTTAAAATGTCTGTGTTTTTCTGCAATTAACTAGTCTACCGAAATGTGTATATCCCATACTAAAGTATGCTGACCGGTCAGTTATTGTTACGTGACTCTTGGTGCACTCGCAGCATTGAAAAGTTGAGATGTTTTTAATTGGGTGCTCCTAGATGCCGCAAGCGTGTCCTTCTCAATATGCGCTGCTTGCCTCCATTGGAAATGACAAACTTGCACATGGAAAAGATGCAATATGTGATCGGCCCCTAAGGCTGCCGTCATTTGCGATCTCCAGCAGTTGATCTTCTTCTTGCACAGACATGCTGGATTCACCTGATTTGATGACAAATGTGTTGCGGATTGATTCCTTGGCAGTCTGTAGGTTCTTCACAGAGCCTTTTCCCATTCACCAAGAAACTTTCCAGCTGTTTCTTACTCATTTTGCTGGCCTGTGGGTTAAATTTTGGCGCGCAAGTGACCGAGATGTAACCGAGAGAATAGGGTCATTTTTCAAAATAAAAGATTTTCAAAATAAAAGATCGTTCAGACTAGGATAATAAATAAAACAAAAATAATTGATGATTTCTTGTGTGGCCTGGTACCAATTGATCTATGGATTGTTACCGGTCTGCGTTCTGGAGGTTGGGGACCACTGCACTAGATCATATTTTCTTATAGTATTTTAAACACTACAATAATATTCAACATACCTCCATAATATTACACTGTAGCAAGTTTTTTTTTCTCACCATAAAAATAACTATAGGAGCTGGCATGACGTTAAACACAAACAAAAAAACTTGTGGTGACGAAAACCCAATCATATTTCTGCCATGCGTTGTTTGTGTCTGGACCAAAAGATGCACATACAAGAACCAATACAGGTTGTATTATCATTCGAGAAAGGGAAACCATGCCAGTTCAACATCAAACGTTTCTTCACGTGAACCTGACATGAGGACATGTGTAGCACACACCTCACAAACTAGCTGGACAAATGCTTACAGACAGCTTAACACTGCCTATAAACCGAATGTTGGCTTGGTGTGTCCCAAGCTTTAAGAATTCTTTGATTATATGTGATCTGCTGAAAGTAACTTGTTAAAGGATTAGTTTATTCATAATTGAAAATTCTGTTATTAATAACTTGCCCTCATGTCATTTCAATCCCTGAAACATTTGTTCATCTTCAGAACATAAATTTAAATGATTTAAATGAAATCTGAGAGCTTCCTTATCCTCCATAGTCAGCCATGGTTTGTTTACTGCAAGTCATTCAAGTACAGAATATGAACAAAAAAACAATATCAAAACATTCTATGTGGTTCAACTGTAATCATACGAAGCTCCAATAACACTTTTGTGCTTTAAAACTGTAAATATTACTTGAGACATTGGTGGAAAAAATCAGGTTTTTTTTGGTGCACAAAATTGTTCTTGGAGCTTCAGAAAATTGCAGTTGAATTAAATTGGAGTCACTTTGAATGTTTTTGGTTCCTTTCCTTGACTAATACCTTTCTATAGAGCAGGGGTTCTCAATCTCGGTCCTGGAGGTTTGGTGTCCTGCAGTTTTTAGCTCCCACCCCTATAAAACACACCTGGGCAAGCTAATCAAGTTCTTACTAGGCTTTCTAGAAACATCCTTGCAGGTTTGTTAGAGCAAGATGGAGCTAAAATCTGCAGGACATCAGACTTCCAGGACTGAGTTTGAGAACCACTGCTATAGTGGATGAGAGAGCTCATGGATGTCATCTAAAATATCTCACTGGGGAATTAAAACAACCGGAGTTAGTAATTAATAACAGAACAATTTTTTGTGTGTGAACGTATACTTTAAATCCAGTTTGCATTTTTAATTTTTTATTGGATAAACTGAGGAATAATGACACTTATACCCCTTTATTTTTTACTGATTGTTAACAATTTAACACGTTAATCCCACAAATCAACAAAAGCATCGTAGTGTGTATGAAAAGGCTAGATAAAATGCAATGGTTATTTTCATATCTGATCTTTTTAATGCATTCCTCTAATGTGAATCTCCGTGTGCAGGGAGGCAGCCAGAGAGTGTCGCCGAAAGAAAAAGGAGTATGTGAAGTGTTTGGAGAACCGCGTGGCTGTGCTGGAGAATCAGAACAAGACTCTTATCGAGGAGCTCAAGACATTAAAGGACCTGTACTGTGTTAAAACTGGCTAGTGGGAGATCCCTCCAATCACGCTAATGGGACTTTGCTGGCAGACCTGTGTGTCTGCTTATGTGCTTACACAAACACAGACAGGGACTTTTTTCTGGCAAGAGGAATACATTTATTCCTCCTGTCGAATGCTTGTTTTTATACAGCTCATTTTTAACTAATAGCCTAAGAACGATTGACCAGAAACAACAGCAACAATTACGCTTTTAAAAATAGATGGAAAGAGGGATTCGTTTTTTTCCATTAACATATTTTTATTTGCCGTCGACAGATGTTTATATTTGTGTATGTATCTTGTGCAAGCGTTGGCACGTCTACACTGGGAGATCTTGCTTTATTCTTGACCCATTTGGTTTTTCCAGGGAAGTTTTGAATGTTAATTTTATTGAAGCGCTAGCTGAGCGCATTAGCTGTCTGTTGAGGTGACAGACTGGTATTTTTACACCTTATCTCAAATGCGCTTGTATGTATGAAAATTGTGACGCAATTGTGTTTTTTTTTTTCAAGTCATGCAGCTGTGTTCTTTGCATTTATTTTGTGCTATTTACCCCTTTATAGGAAGCTCTGGCATTCCTATCCCCATTCCGTATTTTGTTTTACGTTTAGTGAGACATTTTCTACAGAGACTGAGCAGATTTTAAGGTGAGGACTTTCAGCTTTACTATTATTGGTAACATTCAAGTCATTAAGTCATTTTAAGCCTTATTGTGGACTGATAGACTAATCATGTAGAATTGAAACCTTTTTAGTCCAAGCCTTGGTAATATGTCTAACTGGTCTTTAAGCCATTCACACACTTGGGTTGGGACCGTGTTGGCTTTTAGCTGATTAATAGACCCGAGGCTTACCACTGTTTATAAGCCAAGCTGTTACACGACAATCGAATCAGGGAGCATACGATGAAAAACAAAACATACAATGTCACTTGTTTTAGGTAAAGTGAATCTAAATAAATATTTTTCCAGCCTTTAATTGTTTTATCTGTCATTGTTTTAGTTTTTTCCCCCTTTTAATTCCAGTGTTCTTTTGCTTGACTACATGGAGGCCCTTGAAAAACTCCACTCAGATGGTCAAATAGGAGAAGCAAGGTTAGCTTGTGAGAAACGTTGCAATGTATTTAGGGAACGTGATATCTTGGTTGTTGCATTAAAACGTCGGCAGAAGACTTTTAAATTGAAAAGATAGCAGTATAAGTATGTTTTGACCGCATGAAAATATCAGCTAATATTTTAAAATCTCATGTCAAAGAAATTCTAGTGAATAACGTGTTGTATTTTAGTTATCAGCTAAAAATGTTGTATGATCAGATTTCTTCACTCAATCTGAGTTGTGTTAAGGAAATCTGTGTGTGAAAGAAAATAAGTGGTCACAAAGTGTTAAAAGAATAGGATCTGAATTGGACGATATAGGAATATTTTTATAGTTAATTCTGTAAACTGTTTTAATGCTACTATAACCAATATTTTAGTATGAAGGCAAAATAATCACATTTATGCAATGCATGAGTTTCATTTGAATGACACATTCCTCCAAACTGATAGATGGCAGTGTGGCTCATTTAACTTCACATAATTATCACTAATGGCCTGTTTTATCCGCTTACTGAGTCGTGACGCATGGTGTAGTTTCAAGGTCCAAGCCGTTAATCATGAGAAATATATTCATTTATGACCACGTTTTAGTCATTTCACACATTAAAGTGAGTTTTATATAAAATAATGGTGTACACTACAGTCTCTGGACTTGCTGCATCACAGACACCAATATTTTACCAATTTAAAATAATGTAATCACTTTCTGGCCATCGGATATTAGGCATGGATATACATATTGTGCTTGTGGTTTTTGAAAGTTTTACAATGCTTTGGAAACGTTTATTACCGAAGTTATTATTATTATTACCATTTGTTGAGTCTCCTCACAGTTTGATACTGTATATTGCCTCACACTGTGATGTCACACTTAACAAGTGGATAAAGATGAAAGTATTTTGTATATTATTATTTGTTTTAATATAATTATTGAAGTATTTGTTTATTTTACAGAGACATACTTGTGCAATAACAAAACGTTAAGTCTTCACTTGTTGAACAAACATTCCTTTTTTTCTTTTGTTTTTGGTTAAACATACTTAAAAGTAAGTGAAATGACTAGGGCTTGCTGAAGGAAAACGTGCTTGAGAAAATCTTTGGAAGATTTTTCTATGGAGGTAGTGGGAAATTATTCATATTCATTATTTTACTGCATAACCAATGATGTGTGGTTTGATCATAAAAAACAGAGGAGCTTGAATGTGCCGTAGTTTCACATCTGAAAATCCAGCATTGTCAATGTCCTTCCATGTAGCACGGATTGCTTCACAGCCATCTTGAAGATAGTACCTGAAAAACATACAAGACTTTCAAATTCCGTAGCGGACCCATGCTTTGTTGCCAAAATTTCATTAAGTGAATGCATTCTGGTTATAATATATTACATAATATTATTTCTCTATGTCTAAAATAAACCGTCACTTCCAATTATATGTGTGTGATAAGCATTGGGACACTGGATGTACTTACAGGAGGTAAAGTATTAAACGCATCACCATTTTTTTTCCAGAAAACATTTCTAAAGGTGCTGACGACTTGAAATTTTTACTAGATGACTGTAACAACCAAAGTAATCGTTACAAAAAAAGCCACTGTGTAAAAAATAATGAAAACAAAAAAATCTATTGAACACATGAAGAAAGTAAGGTGTAAAAATGCATGAAAGGTCCAGACAGCAGCGGAAATATATCAGTAGTTTTTCAGCAAAACCCTCTACCTTTCGTCAGTGTAAATTAATATTATCTGCCTCAGTACAAACATCTTCGTTACCAGATAATGAAGATGAAACCAGGGTCTAGACATTTTAGCCAATGAAACTAATAATTTAAGAAGATAAAGCTGCTAGAATGGCACAGACAATTGCCTGACTTAAATCCAATATTACATAAATAGGAAATAAAGATCAGAGTTCATAGACGAAACCGACAGAACTGTCTAGACTTAAAAAATAAGGACAAAATTACACCTGAGCAATGCATGCGGATACATTATCTATACAAGAGGCACCTTGAAGCTGTCATTACCCCAAAAAAAAGCCTTTTATACAAAGTATTAAATACATTTAATTAGTTGTGGTTACGTAAATTGCCTAGTTATTCCGTTGTTATTGAACATAATACCCTACCAAAATTGTTAGGGTCAATTTCTTGTCAATAGTTCTTTTAAAAATATTCACCAACAGGAAAATGCATGACATGTTCAATACTAATTTTGCCCGCTGTATTTATTCGATATGTTTGTACCAGATGTTCACCAAAATATTTTTCTAAGATCCAACAATATATTTGAAGCATATAAAATGCAGTATTTTTAATAAAAAAAAAAACTTTTTGTAATTCTTTGGCACTGTATGAATATACTATAATTTTTATTGCCGTAAAAAAAAAAACTGACAAGAGACCCTAATATAATGATAATAGGTAAATATTAAGATTTTATGTCACCAAAATGGCTGGAGAACATGCTGAAAAAAGTAAGCCCAGGTTGAAGGGTCTGACACCACATGCTCAAGGAAGAAAAATGCTCCACCCTGAAGAACAAAAAGCAGTATTTAGATTTCTCAACTTTTTTAAAATGTAATGGTGTTAGTGGAATATGACAAAATGCATAAGTATTCAATAGAAATGATAATAGAAACAGCAGTATTTATAACAGGTTATGTTATAACACCAAATGTAATACAGTGTAATAACTTACAGGCCTCAGGACCCTTTTTGCCTCCTGCAGAACTTTGTTGGTGTCTTTGACCGTGCACAGAACCAGAGTGCAAACCACAGCATCCACCGAGCTGTCCTCCACCGCCTGCAGATTCTCCCCCGACGCCACTATGAAGCTGTCGTACACCAGGTGCTCGTTCTTCTCCATACTTTTCTCCAGGTATGTCTTAAAATGCGGGTTGGGGTCTGTGCAGGTGATCTTGGAGCCCGTCGGGTAGTGCTCGAAGTTCGCCCCAGATCCGCAGCCCACCTCCAGGATGCGCAAAGAGCCCTTGGAGGGCTGAAATCGCTCCAGGTTTAGGAATAGTTCCCGTTTCTTGTCATTCATTAGCTCATTGTACGCTATCGTGAAACTACTCAAAAGTCGGGGGTAAAGGCGCTTGTAGAAAGACAAAAGTCCCACCCGCTCCCCAACGAACAGCGGCAGTGTGAGGACTTTGCATATGAAAGCAAGAGCGTTCAAAAACAGCGACATTTTTAACTCGGGGAAACTACACTTTCGGTTAAGAAGACTAGTCGCGCAGGCGAGCGCTGGAGATCCGGAGACCGGAAGCGCGAACTCTTAAATGCAGCTAGCCGAGTTCCAAAGTTCAGGTTCAGTTCGTGAACTTGGGGATGAGCGTTGCTAACGATTATTAGTATTGTTGTTGTCGTTATTATTAACTTATTACAATTACTATTTATACTGTTTAGTTAGAATCTTAACGATACTGTTATATTAAATGGGTAGCTTATGTTGTCTTTTTAAAACATGTTTATGTAGATCAGAGGTGCTCAAAGTTGGCTCATGGTAACATTTGATATGGCCCATCATCACATCAGAGAGGAGAGGGAGAATGATGGGGAGGGTTTAGAGATTGTCATTTCAAATTTATTGTGATCTTTATTTTGTTAAAAAAAAAAAGCTTACTGAGATTAAATGTTTAACTGAATCAGATTTGGATTAAATGTACATGCATACCCAACAGTAAAAGGGAAACGCAAAGACTTTTATGAGCAAATCAAGACAAAGGCAGATTCTGCTTGACTAGTGTAATCAGCATTTAACTTCACTGTTATACATGTGATTGTGTTTATTGCATTTTATTGCAAGTTAAATCTAAAAATATTCTGCATTAGATAATATGATTTAAGGTAATGTTTTCTATTTATTTATAAATATGATGAATTAGGATATTACCCAATGCAACTTTATTGTAAAATAATTTGGTGTATTTATCTTCGGCCCAAGGCTCTCAATATTTAGTTTTTGGCCTTTCATACGTTTAAGTTTGGGCACCCTTGATTTAGATCAAAGTATTTATTTGTATATTTTAAAA